>NC_080378.1:59099160-59399160 GCF_014773155.1 Arachis stenosperma | reverse complement strand
CCACTGAAGCCAAACTAGCTTACCCAAGCTTAATCTCCTTGCTCTGTAAAGAGGCTGGGGTAAAGATGGGAGTAGATGAGTTCATACCCATTGAACATCCAATCACCAAGAAGTCAATGGAAGGACAAATGCAAGACAACTCTATCAAGAGGAGGGCGCAGGAGTTCCCCCCTGAATTCCCTGAAATTGGCTACTGGGCCAGCCTAGAAGCATCTATCACCAAGCTGCAAGAGACTATGGAGCAACTAAAGGAAGAACAGCAGAATCAGAACTGCATGCTCTGCAAATTGCTGAAGGAACAAGAGAAGCAGGGGCGTGAACTCCAAGAGATGAAACGCCAAAAGCTCTCCTCTCACGTTGAGGGAGCATCCACTTCTCAAAATCAAGGTTGTTGAGTTCTAACTCTGTGAAAACCTCTATCATTAGGAGCCTAATTTTTTTCGTTTTTTTTTGTTTTGTTTTGTTTTCTATTTTTTTAGTCTCATCTTATATCTATTTTTGAGTCTTGTTCTTAATTCATAATTAATAAAATTTATAAAATTTATGCCTTAAAGCTATGAATGTCCTATGAATCCATCACCTCTCTTAAATAAAAAAATGCTTTAATCACAAAAGAACAAGAAGTACAGGATTTCGAATTCATCTTTAAAACTAGCTTAATTAGTTTGATGTGTGGTGACAATACTTTTTGTTTTCTGAATGTATGCTTAAACAGTGCATATGTCTTTTGAATTTGTTGTTCATGATTGGTTGGCTCTTGAAAGAATGATGAAAAAGGAGACATGTTACTGAGGATCTGAAAAATCATAAAAATGATTCTTGAAGCAAGAAAAAGCAGTGAATACAAAAAAAAAAACGAAAAAAAAGAAAAAGAAAGAAATAAAGTTGTGATCCAAGGCAAAAAGAGCGTGCTTAAGAACCCTGGACACCTCTAATTGGGGACTTTAGCAAAGCTGAGTCACAATCTGAAAAGGTTCACCCAATCATGTGTCTGTGGCAATTATGTTCAAGAATCATCATACTTAACTAGGAGAATCAATAACACTATCTGGATTCTGAGTTCCTAAAGAAGTCAATCATTCTGAATTTCAAAGGATAAAGTGAGATGCCAAAACTGTTCAGAGGCAAAAAGCTACTAGTCCCGCTCATCTAATTTGGAGCTAAGTTTCATTGATAATTTGGAGTCTATAGTATATTGTCTTCTTTTTATTCTATTTTGATTTTCAGTTGCTTGGGGACAAGCAACAATTTAAGTTTGGTGTTGTGATGAGCGGATAATTTATACGCTTTTTGGCATTATTTTTAGTATGTTTTTAGTATGATCTAGTTAGTTTTTAGTATATTTTTATTAGTTTTTAATTAAAATTCACTTTTCTGGACTTTACTATGAGTTTGTGTGTTTTTCTGTGATTTCAGGTATTTTCTGACTGAAATTGAGGGTCCTGAGCAAAAATCTGATTCAGAGACTGAAAAGGACTGCAGATGCTGTTGGATTCTGACCTCCCTGCACTCGAAGTGGATTTTCTGGAGCTACAGAAGCCCAATTTTCGCGCTCTCAATGGCATTGGAAAGTAGACATCCTGGGCTTTCCAGCAATGTATAATAGTCCATACTTTGTCCGAGATTTGATGGCCCAAACAGGCTTGGCAAATCAGCCTCAGAATTTCCAGCGTTTAACGCTGGAACTGGCATAAAACTTGGAGTTAAACGCCCAAACTGGCATGAAAGCTGGCGTTTAACTCCAGAAAAGGTCTCTACACCTGAAAGCTTCAATGCTCAGCCCAAGCACACCCAAGTGGGCCCGGAAGTGGATTTTTCTGTCATTTACTCATTCTGTAAACCTTAGGTTACTAGTTTACTATTAATAGGATCTTTTGACATTGTATCAGTACCTCATGACACTTTACACGTTTCTTTGTGTACCTTCCACGGCATGAGTCTCTAAACCCCATGGTTGGGGTGAGGAGCTCTGCTGTGTCTTGATGGATTAATGCAATTACTACTGTTTCTTATTCAATCATGCTTGCTTCCATTCTAAGATATCACTTGCTCTTAACCCGGAAATGTGATGATCCGTGACACTCATCATATTCTCAACTATGAACGTGTGCCTGACACCACCCTCCGTTCTACTTTAGATTGAGTAGATATCTCTTGGATTCTTTAATCAGAATCTTCGTGGTATAAGCTAGAACTGATGGCGGCATTTAAGAATCCGGAAGGTCTAAACCTTGTTTGTGGTATTCTGAGTAGGATTCAATGATTGAATGACTGTGACGAGCTTCAAACTCTGAAGGCGGGGCGTTAGTGACAGACGCAAAAGAATCATTGGATTCTTTCCGGCCTGATTGAGAACCGACAGATGGATAGCCGTGCCGTGACGGTGCGTTGAACATTTCCACTGAGAGGATGGGGTAGCCACTGACAACGGTGAAACCCTACATACAGCTTGCCATGGAAGGAGCCTTGCGTGTTTGATGAAGAAGACAGTAGGAAAATAGAGATTCAGAAGATGGAGCATCTCCAAAACCTCAACCTATTCTCCATTACTGCATAACAAGTACTTATTTCATGATCTTTTGCTTTTCACAATCAATCCTGATAATTTCTGATATCCTGACTAAGATTTACAAGATAACCATAGCTTGCTTCAAGCCGACAATCTCCGTGGGATCGACCCTTACTCACGTAAGGTATTACTTGGACGACCCAGTGCACTTGCTGGTTACTTGTGCGGGGTTGCAAAAGTGTGATTGCAATTTCTTGCACCAAGTTTTTGGCGCCGTTGCCGGGGATTGTTCGAGTTTGGACAACTGACGGCTTATCTTGTTGCTTAGATTAAGACTGTTTTGTTTTTATTGGTTTAGAGTCTTTTAGTTGAGTTTGAGTCTTTTAGTTGAGTTTAGTTTCATATTTTAAGTTTGGTGTCAATTGCATGCTTTTGCTTTTCTTTTAATTTTCGATTTTGCATGTCCTTAATCCCTTTTTGATCCGTAAAAGTTCTAAGTTTGGTGTCTTTTGTGTTTTCTCTTAAAATTTTCGAAAAAATTGTGTTTGATTTTCTAAAAATTTTAAGTTTGGTGTCATTTTGTTGTTTTTCTCTTTCCTCTTTTCAAAAATCAAATCTTTTTCATAAAAATTTTTCAATCATATCTTTCTAATTGCTAATCTCAAAATCTTTTTAATTAACTACTTGATTCAGTTTTCAATTTGCTTTGATCTTATCTTCTTTCAATTTTCGAATTTTTTTATTTTATTTTATTTTCCTTTTGTTTTTATTTTATTTTTCGGTTAATTCAAAAAAAAAAAAACAAAATTTATCTATTGGCAATCCATATCATTTCCCTTTATCCATTATGGACCTAAGTGGGATTGATCAGTCCAGAAGGACTCTGGGGTCATATGCTAACCACATTACAGCTGCATATGGGAGTAGCATCTGCACGCCTCCCATCAAAGCAAGCAGCTTTGAGCTAAATCCTCAACTCATTATCATAGTGCAGCAAAATTGCCAGTATTCCGGTCTTCCTCAGGAAGAGCCTACTGATTTCTGGCACAGTTCTTACAAATTGCTGACACAGTACATGATAAAGAGGTAGATCAGGATGTCTACGACTATTACTGTTTCCATTTGCTGTAAAAGATCAAGCTAAAAGGTGGTTAAATAACCAACCTACAGCAAGCATAAAGACATGGAAACAGTTATCAGACAAATTCCTAAATTACTTTTACCCTCCAAGGAGGATGACACAGCTAAGGCTGGACATCCAAGGCTTTAAACAAGAGGACAATGAATCCCTTTATAATGCCTGGGAGAGGTATAGAGGTATGCTAAGAAAATGCCCCTCTGAAATGTTTTCAGAGTGGGTACAGTTAGACATCTTCTACTATGGGCTTACAGAAAAAGCTCAGATGTCTTTAGACCACTCAGCTGGTGGATCTATACACATGAGAAAGACAATTGAAGAGGCTCAAGAGCTTATAGACACTGTTGCTAGAAACCAATATTTGTATTCTAGCAATGAGTTCTCCCTAAAGGAGGAAATTATGACAGTAGTCACTGATCCTAATCCTCAAGAACAGATGATTGAGCTTAATCAACAATTGCTCCTGATGACAGAACAGTTGGCAGAATTTAAAGAAATGCTCCATAAAACTAAAGTTGCTAACAAGAACATAGAACTGCAGTTGAATCAAGCAAAACAGCAAATATCTAAACAGATAACAGAGGAATGTCAAGCAGTTCAACTGAGGAGTGGGAAGACACTGAATAACACTGCTCAAAAGAGCAAAAAGCCAAACAAGGAACAATTGACAGAGGATAACCAAGCCACTGTTCAAATTCCCTCTGAGGACAGTAAGAGCCCAGAGAGGAAAGTTATTGGCGTTCAAACGCCAGAAAGGGAAGGAAAGATGGCGTTAAATGCCCATTCCTTGCCCAGTTCTGGCGTTCAAACGCCAGAAAAGGGGGAAAAGTTGGCGTTAAACGCCCATTTTCCACCCAATCCTGGCGTTCAGACGCCAAGGGAGGATCAGACACCTGAGAGTGCTGATAGTAATCCCTCTAACAAGGCTTTTTCAACCACTTCTGTAAGGAATAAACCTGCAGCATCTAAGGTTGAAGAATATAAAGCCAAGATGCCTTATCCTCAAAAACTCCGCCAAGCGGAACAGGATAAGCAATTTGCCCGCTTTGCAGACTATCTAAGGATTCTTGAAATAAAGATTCCGTTTGCAGAGGCACTTGAGCAAATACCTTCTTATGCTAAATTCATGAAAGAAATCTTAAGTCATAAGAAGGATTGGAGAGAAACTGAAAAAGTGTTTCTCACTGAAGAATGCAGTGCAGTCATACTGAAAAGCTTACCAGAAAAGCTTCAAGATCCAGGAAGCTTTATGATACGATGCACATTAGAAGGAGCTTGCACCAAGACAGCCCTATGATCTTGGAGCAAGCATCAATCTAATACCTGCATCCACTATCAGAAAGCTTGGGTTGACTGGAGAAGTCAAACCAACCCGGATATGCCTCCAACTTGCTGATGGCTCCATTAAACACCCATCAGGCATAATAGAGGACATGATTGTCAAGGTTGGTCCATTCGCCTTTCCAACTGACTTTGTGGTGCTGGAAATGGAGGAGCACAAGAGTGCAACTCTCATTCTAGGAAGACCTTTCCTAGCAACTGGACGAACTCTCATTGATGTACAAAAAGGGGAAGTAACCCTGAGAGTCAATGAGGATGAGTTCAAGTTGAATGCTGTAAAAGCTATGCAGCATCCAGACACACCAAATGACTGCATGGGCGCTGACATTATTGACTCTCTGGTAGAAGAGATCAATATGACTGAAAGCCTAGAATCTGAGCTTGAGGACATCTTCAAGGATGCTCAACCCGATCAAGAAGAATCAGTGGAAAAAAGGGAATTTTCGAAAATTCCTCAGGAGGAGGATAAGCCTCCCAAACCTGAACTCAAACCACTACCACCATCCCTGAAATATGCATTTCTGGGATGGGGTGAAACTTTTCCAGTGATTATAAGCTCTGCTTTAAATCCACAGGAAGAGGAAGCACTGATTCAAGTGCTAAGAACACACAAGACAGCTCTTGGGTGGTCCATAAGTGATCTTAAGGGCATTAGCCCAGCTAGATGCATGCACAAGATCCTGTTGGAGGATAATGCCAAACCAGTGGTCCAACCACAAAGGAGGCTAAATCCAGCCATGAAGGAGGTGGTCAGAAAGAGGTCACTAATTACTAGAGGCTGGGATTATTTATCCTATTTCTGATAGCCCCTGGGTGAGCCCTGTCCAAGTCGTTCCCAAAAAGGGAGGCATGATAGTGGTTCATAATGAAAAAAATGAACTGGTTCCTACAAGAACAGTCACAGGGTGGCGTATGTGTATTGACTATAGAAGGCTCAATACAGCCACCAGAAAGGATCATTTTCCTTTACCATTCATAGACCAAATGCTAGAAAGACTAGCTGGTCATGATTATTACTGCTTTTTGATGGCTATTCAGGCTACAACCAATTGCAGTAGATCCTCAGGACCAAGAGAAAACAGCATTTACTTGCCCTTCTGGCGTCTTTGCCTATAGGAGGATGCCTTTTGGTCTGTGCAATGCACCTGCAACCTTTCAGAGGTGCATGCTCTCTATCTTTTCAGATATGGTAGAGAAGTTTTTGGAAGTCTTCATGGATGACTTCTCAGTATATGGACTCATTCAGCTCCTGTCTTAATCACCTAGCACTTGTCCTGAAAAGGTGCCAAGAGACTAACTGATTTTAAACTGGGAAAATGTCACTTTATGGTGACTGAAGGAATTGTCCTGGGCACAAAATTTCAAGCAGAGGGATAGAGGTGGATAAGGCAAGGTAGAGGTAATTGAAAAATTACCACCACCTGCCAATGTTAAGGCAATCAGAAGCTTTCTGGGGCATGCAGGATTCTACAGAAGGTTTATAAAGGATTTTTCGAAAATTGCAAAACCTTTGAGTAACCTGCTAGCTGCTGACACACCATTTGTGTTTGACACACAGTGTCTGCAGGCATTTGAGACCCTGAAAGCTAAGCTGGTCACAGCACCAGTCATCTCTACACCAGATTGGACATTGCCATTTGAATTAATGTGTGATGCCAGTGACCATGCCATTGGTGCAGTGTTGGGACAGAGGCATAACAAGCTTCTGCACGTCATTTACTATGCCAGCCGTGTTCTAAATGACGCACAGAAGAACTACACAACCACAGAAAAAGAGTTACTTACAGTGGTCTATGCCATTGACAAGTTTAGATCTTATCTAGTGGGATCTAAAGTAGTTGTGTACACTGACCATGCTGCTCTTAAATACTTACTCACAAAGCAGGATTCAAAACCCAGGCTTATAAGATGGGTGTTGCTTCTGCATGAGTTTGATATAGATATAAGAGACAGAAAAGGGACAGAGAACCAAGTAGCTGATCATCTGTCCCGAATAGAACCAGTAGCTGGGACGTCCCTCCCTTCTACTGAGATCTCTAAGATTTTTCCAGATGAGCAACTCTTTGCCATTCAGGAAGCTCCATGGTTTGCAGATATTGCAAACTACAAAGCTGTGAGGTTCATACCCCAGGAGTACAGCAGAGTGCAAAGAAAGAAATTAATTTCAGATGCCAAGTACTACCTATGGGATGAGCCATATCTCTTTAAGAGATGTGCAGACGGAATGATCCGCAGATGTGTACCCAAAGAAGAAGCACAAAGGATCCTATGGCATTGCCATGGATCACAGTGTGGAGGACATTTTGGAAGTGAGCGAACAGCCACTAAAGTCCTCCAATGTGGCTTCTACTGGCCTACTCTCTATAAAGACTCCCGAGAGTTTGTGCGTAACTGTGACAGTTGCCAAAGAGCTGGTAACTTGCCTCACGGATTTGCCATGCCTCAACAAGGGATACTAGAGATAGAATTGTTTGATGTATGGGGAATTGACTTCATGGGTCCATTCCCACCATCATACTCAAACACTTACATTCTGGTGGCAGTGGACTATGTATCTAAGTGGGTAGAAGCAATTGCTACACCTACTAATGATACTAAGACCGTGCTGAAATTCCTCCAGAAACACATCTTCAGCAGGTTTGGTGTTCCCAGAGTACTAATCAGTGACGGGGGCACTCATTTCTGCAATAGACAGCTATACTCTGCTATGGTTAGATATGGAATTAGCCACAAAGTGGCAACTCCGTATCATCCACAGACAAATGGGCAAGCTGAGGTCTCTAACAGAGAGCTAAAAAGAATCCTGGAATGGACTGTGATAGCCCGAAGAAAGGATTGGGCAAAGAGCTTGGATGATGCTCTGTGGGCATACAGAACAGCATTCAAGACTCCTATAGGAACCTCTCCATACCAACTGGTGTATGGGAAGGCCTGTCATTTGCCCGTGGAACTGGAACATAAAGCCTACTGGGCAACCAGATTCCTAAACATGGATGCTCAGTTAGCTGGTGAAAAAAGATTACTCCAGCTAAATGAGCTAGAAGAGTTCAGACTCAATGCCTTTGAAAATGCAAAAATTTATAAGGAAAAGGCAAAGAAATGGCATGACAAGAAGTTGTCAACCAGAGTCTTTGAGACAGGACAAAAAGTTCTGCTCTTCAACTCTAGGCTCAGATTGTTTCCAGGAAAACTCAAATCCCGGTGGAGGGGTCCGTATGTGATTACAGGAGTGTCACCATATGGATATGTTGAGCTTCAAGATATTGATTCTGATAAAAAGTTCATTGTTAATGGACAGAGAATCAAGCATTATCTTGAAAGCAATTTCGAGCAGGAATGCTCAAAACTGAGACTTGAGTGATTCTCAGTAAAAGTCCAGCTAAAGACAGTAAAGAAGCGCTTGCTGGGAGGCAACCCAGTCATTAGGAGGTTATATGATTTGTTTTTACAGAGGCAAGTATCAAAAATGAAGGAATTCACAGAGTTACAGAAGGATTCAGCTCAAAAAGCAGAGAAAAAGAGCTTACTGGAAAAAACAAAAACGCCATAAGGGCATTTTGGGCGTTAAACGCCAGAATGGGCACCATTCTGGGCGTTTAACGCCAGTAAAGGTGCCATTTTGGGCGTTAAACGCCAGAATGGGCACCATTCTGGGCGTTTAACGCCAGGTGTGCAGCATCCTGGGCGTTTAGAAAAACGCCCAGTGATAAAGGAATTCTGGCGTTTAACGCCAGCCAGGGCACCTGGTTGGGCGTTAAACGCCCAAAAGGGGCAACAAATGGGCGTTAAACGCCAGAATGGGTGCCATTCTGGGCGTTTAACGCCAGAAAGGTGGGGGGACCACAATTTTGTTTTCAAACCAAATTTTTTCAAACTTTCCTTTTCTTACCCATACTTTTCTACAAAATCACACTTCAACCATTCATCATTCATTTTCAAATCTTCAAAAATCAAAACCATTCTTCAAATCTATTTCAAATCAATCCCAAATCTCATTCAAAAACTCACCCTTTTCTCAATTCCACTCCATATCTTCTCAAATCTCTTTTCAATTTTTTTCGAAATCTCCTTCCCCCCCTTATAAAAACAGGTTCGGCCTCACCATTCCCCCACACCATTCGAATTTGCTCTTCTCCTCTCTCTCCTCCTTCCTTTCTTTTTCTTGAGGACAAGCAAACCTCTAAGTTTGGTGTGCTTTTCCGTGATCACTAAAGCCAAGATTCATCAAGATCATGGCTCCTAAGGGAAACAAACCAATTAAGAGGAAAGAAAGAGAATAATCCAAAGAATCTGTGGAATCAAGAGAAGTTCTTAACCAAAGAACATGAAGACCATTATCACAAGATAATGGGTCTGAGGTCAGTGATCCCGGAAGTAAAATTTGATCTGAAAGAAGATGAATATCCGGGGATCCAAGAGCAAATTCGAAACAGAGGATGGGAAGTTCTAACCAATCCTGAGATAAAGGTTGGAAGGAACATGGTATAGGAATTCTACTCAAATCTGTGGTTAACAGATAAGCAGAGAATGACTGGAACTGCTTACCATACCTACAGAACCATGGTCAGAGGGAAAGTTATGTACTTCCATCTGGACAAAATAAGAGAAATCTTCAAACTGCCTCAACTGCAAGATGATCCTGAATCCTTTAGTAGGAGGATGGTGAGAGCAGATAAAGGGTTGGATCAAGTTCTAGAGGACATAGCCTCCCTAACTAAGTGGATAACCAATTCTAAGGGTGTCCCAAACCAACTCAAGAGGGAGACCTCAAACCAATTGCAAGAGGTTGGCTAGACTTATTGGGCGTTCCATATTGCCCACTAGCAACCGTTCTGAGGTCACTATCAAGAGAGCAGTGATGATTCATTGCATTATGCTTGGAAAAGAAGTGGAGGTTCATCATGTGATTGCTTGTGAGATCTACACAATTGCAAATAAGAATTCCACTGAAGCCAAACTAGCTTACCCAAGCTTAATCTCCTTGCTCTGTAAGAGGCTGTGGTAAAGATGGGAGTAGATGTTCATACCCATTGAACATCCAATCACCAAGAAGTCAATGGAAGGACAAATGCAAGACAACTCTATCAAGAGGAGGGCGCAGGAGTTCCCCCCTGAATTCCCTGAAATTGGCTACTAGGCCAGCCTAGAAGCATCTATCACCAAGCTGCAAGAGACTATGGAGCAACTAAAGGAAGAACAGCAGAATCAGAACTGCATGCTCTGCAAATTGCTGAAGGAACAAGAGAAGCAGGGGCGTGAACTCCAAGAGATGAACGCCAAAGCTCTCCTCTCAAGTTGAGGGAGCATCCACTTCTCAAAATCAAGGTTGTTGAGTTCTAACTCTGTGAAAACCTCTATCATTAGGAGCCTAATTTTTTTCGTTTTTTTGTTTTGTTTTGTTTTCTATTTTTCTAGTCTCATCTTATATCTATTTTTGAGTCTTGTTCTTAATTCATAATTAATAAAATTTAAAATTTATGCCTTAAAGCTATGAATGTCCTATGAATCCATCACCTCTCTTAAATAAAAAAATGCTTTAATCACAAAAGAACAAGAAGTACAGGATTTCGAATTCATCTTTAAAACTAGCTTAATTAGTTTGATGTGGTGACAATACTTTTTGTTTTCTGAATGTATGCTTAAACAGTGCATATGTCTTTTGAATTTGTTGTTCATGATTGGTTGGCTCTTGAAAGAATGATGAAAAAGGAGACATGTTACTGAGGATCTGAAAAATCATAAAAATGATTCTTGAAGCAAGAAAAAGCAGTGAATACAAAAAAAAAACGAAAAAAAAAGAAAAAGAAAGAAATAAAGTTGTGATCCAAGGCAAAAAGAGTGTGCTTAAGAACCCTGGACACCTCTAATTAGGGACTTTAGCAAAGCTGAGTCACAATCTGAAAAGGTTCACCCAATTATGTGTCTGTGGCATGTATGTATCCGGAGGTAATACTGGAAGACAGAGTGCTTTGGGCCACGGCCAAGACTCAATAAGTAGCTGTGTTCAAGAATCATCATACTTAACTAGGAGAATCAATAACACTATCTGGATTCTGAGTTCCTAAAGAAGTCAATCATTCTGAATTTCAAAGGATAAAGTGAGATGCCAAAACTGTTCAGAGGCAAAAAGCTACTAGTCCCGCTCATCTAATTTGGAGCTAAGTTTCATTGATAATTTGGAGTCTATAGTATATTCTCTTCTTTTTATCCTATTTTGATTTTCAGTTGCTTGGGGACAAGCAACAATTTAAGTTTGGTGTTGTGATGAGCGGATAATTTATACGCTTTTTGGCATTGTTTTTAGTATGTTTTTAGTATGATCTAGTTAGTTTTTAGTATATTTTTATTAGTTTTTAATTAAAATTCACTTTTCTGGACTTTACTATGAGTTTGTGTGTTTTTCTGTGATTTCAGGTATTTTCTGACTGAAATTGAGGGTCCTGAGCAAAAATCTGATTCAGAGACTGAAAAGGACTGCAGATGCTGTTGGATTCTGACCTCCCTGCACTCAAAGTGGATTTTCTGGAGCTACAGAAGCCCAATTGGCGCGCTCTCAATGGCATTGGAAATTAGACATCCTGGGCTTTCCAGCAATGTATAATAGTCCATACTTTGCCCGAGATTTGATGGCCCAAACCGGCTTGGCAAATCAGCCTCAGAATTTCCAGCGTTTAACGCTGGAACTGGCATAAAACTTGGAGTTAAACGCCCAAACTGGCATGAAAGCTGGCGTTTAACTCCAGAAAAGGTCTCTACACATGAAAGCTTCAATGCTCAGCCCAAGCACACACCAAGTGGGCCCGGAAGTGGATTTTTCTGTCATTTACTCATTTCTGTAAACCTTAGGTTACTAGTTTACTATTAATAGGATCTTTTGACATTGTATCAGTACCTCATGACACTTTACACGTTTCTTTGTGTACCTTCCACGGCATGAGTCTCTAAACCCTATGGTTGGGGGTGAGGAGCTCTGCTGTGTCTTGATGAATTAATGCAATTACTACTCTTTCTTATTCAATCATGCTTGCTTCCATTCTAAGATATCACTTGCTCTTAACCCGGATGAATGTGATGATCCGTGACACTCATCATATTCTCAACTATGAACGTGTGCCTGACAACCACCTCCGTTCTACTTTAGATTGAGTAGATATCTCTTGGATTCTTTAATCAGAATCTTCGTGGTATAAGCTAGAACTGATGGCGGCATTCAAGAGAATCCGGAAGGTCTAAACCTTGTCTGTGGTATTCTGAGTAGGATTCAATGATTGAATGACTGTGACGAGCTTCAAAATCCTGAAGGTGGGGCGTTAGTGACAGACGCAAAAGAATCATTGGATTCTATTCCGGCCTGATTGAGAACCGACAGATGGATAGCCGTGCCGTGACAGGGTGCGTTGAACATTTCCACTGAGAGGATGGGAGGTAGCCACTGACAACGGTGAAACCCTACATACAGCTTGCCATGGAAGGAGCCTTGCGTGTTTGATGAAGAAGACAGTAGGAAAGCAGAGATTCAGAAGATGGAGCATCTCCAAAACCTCAACCTATTCTCCATTACTGCATAACAAGTACTTATTTCATGATCTTTTGCTTTTCACAATCAATCCTGATAATTTCTGATATCCTGACTAAGATTTACAAGATAACCATAGCTTGCTTCAAGCCGACAATCTCCGTGGGATCGACCCTTACTCACGTAAGGTATTACTTGGACGACCCAGTGCACTTGCTGGTTAGTTGTGCGGGGTTGCAAAAGTGTGATTGCAATTTTGTGCACTAGCTCGCGTCCTTTCCTCCATTTAGCATATGGGCGCGCGCGTGTCGAGTGCGCGTTCGCGCGAGTTGAGTTGGGCTAAGGGTTTAAAATTGGCCCAGGTCCAGCACAACTCTCTGGTGATTGGCGCAAGATTTTGTAGCAGCAGATCGACGCGGACGCGGCAGGTGCGCGTCCGCATGCACTTCCTTATTCTTGTGATCGGCGCACACACACGTAGTGCGCGTCAGCGTGGGTTGCATTGGGCTCAGGGCATAATATTTGCCCAAAAGAGGCCCAGCTCTCTGGAGTGTGGGTGTTGGTGCGTCCGCTCATGGACGCGTGCGCGTACAGCGTGCGCGCGCGTCCACCCCTTTTTTTTATGCAGAAAAATTGTGCTCAGGTGCTCCCTATACTGCTCACAACTCTTTATTCAATCAACCATCATACAATTCACAAAAATGCAATTTGATATTATTCATCTACTACTAAACACAACATACATGTGACTAAGCTAACAATTAAGTTGTACAAACAGATTTTTATGAAACATCTACCTACAATGGCAACTCAAATCACTTATTGAGCACAGTTAAAAGAGAATGGAAAGAGTTTACCATGGTGGGGTGTCTCCCACTGATGAGCGGATAATTTATACGCTTTTTGGCATTGTTTTTAGGTAGTTTTTAGTAAGTTCAAGCTACTTTTAGGGATGTTTTCATTAGGTTTTATGTTAAATTCACATTTCTGGACTTTACTATGAGTTTGTGTGCTTTTCTGTGATTTCAGGTAATTTCTGGCTGAAATTGAGGGACTTGAGCAAAACTCTGAAAAGGGCTGACAAAAGGACTGCTGATGCTGTTGGAATCTGACCTCCCTTCACTCAAAATAGATTTTCTGGAGCTACAGATCTCCAATTGGCGCGCTCTCAACGGCGTTGGAAAGTAGACATCCAGAGCTTTCCAACAATATATAATAGTCCATACTTTATTCGGAAATTGACGACATAACTTGGCGTTGAACGCCAAGTACATGCTGCTGTCTGGAGTTAAACGCCAGAAAAACGTCATGATCCGGAGTTGAACGCCCAAAACACGTCATAACTCGGAGTTCAACTCCAAGAGAAGCCTCAGCTCGTGGATTGATCAAGCTCAGCCCAAGCATACACCAAGTGGGCCCCGGAAGTGGATTTATGCATCAATTACTTACTCATGTAAATCCTAGGAGCTAGTTTATTATAAATAGAACATTTAACTATTGTATTAGACATCTTTTGACAGTTTAATCTCTTGACTGTTTAGCCTTTGATTATTTGGTCTCTTGATCACATTTTGGGGGCTGGCCATTCGGCCATGCCTGAACCTTTTACTTATGTATTTTCAACAGTGGAGTTTCTGCACACCATAGATTAAGGGTGTGGAGCTCTGCTGTACCTCAAAGTTTCAATACAATTACTATTACTTTTTATTCAATTCTCTCTTATTCTTATTCCAAGATATATGTTGCACAACACCTTGATGAATGTGATGATCCGTGACACTCATCATCATTCTCACCTATGAACGCGCGTGATTGACAACCACTTCCGTTCTACCTTAGGCCAGGCCCATATCTCTTAGATTCCCCAACAGAATCTTCGTGGTATAAGCTAGATAGATGGCGGCATTCATGGGGATCCGGAAAGTTTAACCTTGTCTGTGGTATTCCGAGTAGGATCCTGGGAATCCGGAAAGTCTAACCTTGTCTGTGGTATTCCGAGTAGGATTCCGGTATTGAATGACTGTGACGAGCTTCAAACTCCTGAAGGCTGGGCGTTAGTGACAAACGCAAAAGAATCAATGGATTCTATTCCAACCTGATTGAGAACCGACAGATGATTAGCCGTGTTGTGACAGAGCATTTGGACCATTTTCACCGAGAGGATGGGATGTAGCTATCAACCAAGGGTGATGCCTCCAGACGATTAGCCATGCAGTGACAGCGCATAGGACCATTTTCCCGAGAGGATTAAAAGTAGCCATTGATGATAGTGATGCCCTACATACAGCTTGCCATAGAAAGGAGTAAGAAGGATTGAAGGAAGAGCGAGTAGTGAAGTAGAGTTTCATGAGGAACACAGCATCTCCATACACCTATCTGAATTTTCCACTATTGATTTACATAAGTATTTCTATCCCTTTTTATTTTCTATTTTATTATTAATTATTCGAAAATCCATAAATCAATTTAATCTGCCTAACTGAGATTTACAAGGTGACCATAGCTTGCTTCATACCAACAATCTCTGTGGGATCAACCCTTACTCACGTAAGGTTTATTACTTGGACGACCCAGTACACTTGCTGGTTAGTTGAACGGAGTTGTGAATTCAACTGGTGCCATAATAATGATTTCATACAAATACAAAGAATATGGATCACAATTTCGTCCACCAAGTTTTTGGCACCGTTGCCGGGGATTGTTCGAGTATGGACAACTGACGGTTCATCTTGTTGCTCAGATTAGGTAATTTTCTTTTCAAAAAAATCTTTTTCAAAATTTTTCTTTTATTTTTCGTTTTTCCAAACTCTATTTTCGAAAAAAATTAATAAAAATCAAAAAAAAAATCATAAAATCATAAAAATCAAAAATATTTTGTATTCTTGTTTGAGTCTTGAGTCAATTTTTAAGTTTGGTGTCAATTGCATGCTTTAAAAATTTTTCTTACATTTTTCGAAAATCCCATGCATTCATAGTGTTCTTCATGATCTTCAAGTTGTTCTTGATAAGTCCTCTTGTTTGATCTTGATGATTTCTTGTTTTGTGTTGTTTGTTGTTTTTCATATGCATTTTTTGTTTGTTAGAGTCCATGCATTAAAGATTTCTAAGTTTGGTGTCTTGCATGTTTTCTTTGCATCAAAAATTTTTCAAAATTATGTTCTTGATGTTCATCATGATCTTCAAAGTGTTCTTGGTGTTCATCTTGACATTCATAGCATTCTTGCATGCATTCATTGTTTTGATCTAAAAATTTCATGCATTGAGTATTTTTGTTGTTTTTCTCTCTCATAATTAAAAATTCAAAAATCAAAAAAATATCTTTTCCTTATTTCCCTCCAAATTTTCGAAATTTTGGGTTGACTTGGTCAAAAAATTTTTAAAATTAGTTGTTTCTTACAAGTCAAGTCAAAATTTCAATTTTAAAAATCTTATCTTTTCAAAATCTTTTTCAAAAATCATATCTTTTCCATTTTTTTTCTTATTTTCGAAATCTTTAAAAATTATTTTTCAAAATCTTTTTCTTATCTTTATATCAAATTTTCAAAAATATGCTAACAATTAATGTGATTGATTCAAAAATTTGAAGTTTGTTAGTTTCTTGTTAAGAAAGGTTCAATCTTTAAATTCTAGAATCTTATCTTGTAGTTTCTTGTTAGTTAAGTCATTTTAAAAAATTAAATCTTTTTCAAAATATCTTTTTCTTAAAACTTTTATCTTATCTTTTTATCTTATCCTTTTCAAAATTTTATATTTTTCAAAATTTGATTTCAAAATATCTTATCTAACTTCTTTTCTTCTTATCTTTTTAAAATTTAATTTCAATATCTTTTTCAATCAACTAACTAACTTTTTGTTTGTCTCTTATCTTTTTCAAAACCACCTAACTACTTTTCCCTCTTCAATTTTCGAAAATATCTCTCTCTTTTCAAAAATTCTTTTTAATTAACTAAATGTTTCATATTTTAATTTTAATTACATCTTATCTCTAAATTTCGAAAATTACTAACCCCTTTTTCAAAAAAAATTATTTTCGAAATATCCCTTCTCTTTTCTTCTTCTATTTAATTATTTAATTACTAACACTTCTCTTCACCTCTCTTCATCTAAAAATCCGAACCCATCCTTCTTCACTCTTCTCCCCTTTCTTTTTCTACTAACATAAAGGAATCTCTACACTGTGACATAGAGGATTCCTCTTTCTTTTCTTGTTTTCTTCTCTTTTATATGAGCAGGAACAGGGATAAAGGCACTCTTGTTAAAATTGATCCAGAACCTGAAAGGACTTTGAAGAGAAAATTAAGAGAAGCTAAATTACAACAATCCAAAAATAACCTTTCAGAAATTTTCGAACAAAAGAAGGAGATGGCAGCCGAAAATAATAATAATGCAAGGAGAATGCTTGGTGACTTCACAAAGCCAACGTCCAAGTTTGATGGAAGAAGCATCTCTATTCCTGCCATTGGAGCCAATAACATTGAGCTTAAGCATCAACTAGTTGCTTTAATGCAACAAAACTGCAAGTTTTATGGACTTCCATCTGAAGATCCCTATCAGTTCTTAACTGTGTTCTTGCAGATCTGTGAGACTGTAAAGACGAATGGAGTTGATCCTGAAGTCTACAGACTCATGCTTTTCCCTTTTGCTGTAAGAGACAGAGCTAGAATATGGTTGGATTCACAACCCAAGGATAGCCTGGACTCCTGGGATAAGCTGGTCACTGCCTTCTTGGATAAATTCTTTCCTCCTCAAAAGCTGAGCAAGCTGAGAGTGGATGTTCAAACCTTCAAGCAAAAAGATGGTGAATCACTCTATGAAGCTTGGGAAAGATACAAGCAGCTGACCAAAAGATGTCCATCTGACATGTTTTCAGAATGGACCATATTAGATATATTCTATTATGGTCTCTCTGAATTTTCGAAAATGTCATTGGACCATTCTACAGGTGGATCTATTCACCTGAAGAAAACGCCTGAAGAGGCTCAAGAACTCATTGATATGGTTGCAAACAACCAATTCATGTACACTTCTGAGAGGAATTCCGTGAATAATGGGATACCTCAAAAGAAAGGAGTTCTTGAAATTGATGCTCTGAATGCCATATTGGCTCAAAACAAAGTGTTGACTCAACAGGTCAACATGATCTCTCAAAATCTGAATGGATGGCAACATGCATCCAACAGTACTAGAGAGGCAGCTTCTGAAGAAGCTTATGATCCTGAGAACCCTGCCATGGCAGAGGTTAATTACATGGGTGAACTTTATGGAAACACCTATAACTCATCATGGAGAAATCATCCAAATTTCTCATGGAAGGATCAACAAAAGCCTCAACAAGGCTTTAACAATGGTGGACGCAATAGGCTGAACAATAGCAAGCCATATCCATCATCTTCTCAGCAACAGACAGAGAATTCAGAACAAAACACCTCTAATTTAGCCAATCTAGTCTCTGATCTGTCAAAGGCCACTTTCAGTTTCATGAGTGAAACAAGATCCTCCATTAGAAATCTGGAGGCACAAGTGGGCCAGCTGAGTAAGAAAGTTATTGAAACTCCTCCCAGTATTCTCCCAAGCAATACAGAAGAGAATCCAAAAGGAGAATGCAAGGCCATTGATATAATCAATGTGACCGAATGCACAAGGGAGGAGGAGGACGAAAATCCTAGTGAGGAAGACCTCCTGGGACGTTCCTCAAGCAAGAAGGAGTTTCCTATTAAGGATCCAAAGGAATCTGAGGCTCATATAGAGACCATAGAGATTCCATTAAATCTCCTTCTGCCATTCATGAGCTCTGAAGACTATTCTTCCTCAGAAGAGGATGAAGATGTAACTGGAGAGCAAGTTGCTCAATATTTAGGAGCTATCATGAAGCTGAATGCCAAGTTATTTGGTAATGAGACTTGGGAAAGCGAACCTCCCTTGCTCATTAATGAACTGGATACTTGGATTCAGAAAATTCTACCTCAAAAGAAACAAGATCCTGGCAAGTTCTTAATACCTTGTACCATAGGCACCATGACCTTTGAAAAAGCTCTGTGTGATCTAGGGTCAGGGATAAATCTTATGCCACTCTCTGTAATGGAGAAGCTGGGGATCATTGAGGTACAACCTGCCTTGTTCTCATTACAATTGGCAGACAAGTCACTGAGACAAGCTTATGGAATAGTAGAGGACGTGTTAGTAAAGGTTGAAGGCCTTTACATCCCTGCTGATTTCATAATCTTAGACACAAGGAAAGAAGAGGATGATTGCATCATCCTTGGAAGACCTTTCCTAGCCATAGCAGGAGCTGTAAGAGATGTCAACAGAGGTGAATTAGTCCTTCAATTAAATGGGGACTACCTTGTGTTTAAGGCACATGGCCATCCCTCTGTGACAAAAGAGAGTAAGCATGAAGAGCTTCTCTCAGTTCAGAGTCAAGAAGAGCCCACACTATCAAACTCTAAGTTTGGTGTTGTGAGGCCACAACCAAACTCTAAGTTTGGTATTAAGACCCCATATCCAAACTCTAAGTTTGGTGTTGGCAACAATACAACATTGACCCGATCACCTTGTGGCTCCATGAGAGCCACTGTCAAGCTATTGACATTAAAGAAGCGCTTGTTGGGAGGCAACCCAATTTTATTTATCTAATTTTATTTTATTCTATTTTATTGTTATTTTGTGTTTTATTAGGTACATGATCATGAGGAGGCATGAAAAAAATCATAAAAATTAAAAACAGAATCAAAAACAGCAGAAGAAAAAAATTCGCACCTTGGAGGACGCACAGGCTGGCGTTCAACGCCAGTAAGATGCATCTGGCTAGCGTTCAACGCCAGAACAGAGCATCATTCTGGCGCTGAACGCCAGAAACAAGCAACATTCTGGCGCTGAACGCCAGGAATGTGCCCAGAGAAGAACAACGGGCGCTGAACGCCAGTAACAAGCATGAAACTGGCGTTCAACACCAGAAACATGCTTTACATGGGCGTTGAACGCCCAGAATGTGCACCAATGGGCGTTTAAACGCCAGAATGGTGTGCAAAGGCATTTTACATGCCTATTTGGTGCAGGGATGGAATTCCTTGACACCTCAAGACCTGTGGACCCCACAGGATCACCTCAGGATTTGTGGACCCCACAGGATCCCCACCTAACATATTCCTACCTTACCTCCTAATCCTAGTTTTTGTGATTACTCTTCCCCATGTCACACTTCCCAACAACTTTCACCAATCACCTCAATTCCTCTTCCCAATTACCCCATTCACCACTCACATCCATCCACTCTTCCCCATAAACCCCACCTACCTTCAAAAATTCAAAACCAATTTCCCACCCATTCTCACCCTAAATAGCCGAACATACCTCTCTCCCTCCCTACCATATTTTCTTCTTCTTCTTCTTCTCTTCTTTCTTCTCTTGCTCGAGGGCGAACAATATTTTAAGTTTGGTGTGGTAAAAGCATAAGCTTTTTGTTTTTCCATTACCATCAATGGCACCTAAGGCCGGAGTATCCTCTAGAAAAGGAAAAGGGAAGACAAAAGCTTCCACCTCCGAGTCATGGGAGATGGAAAGATTCATCTCCAAGAGCCATCAAGACCACTTCTATGATGTTGTGGCAAAGAAGAAGGTGATCCCTGAGGTCCCTTTCAAGCTCAAGAAAAATGAGTATCCAGAGATCCGACATGAAATCCGAAGAAGAGGTTGGGAAGTCTTAACCAACCCCATGCAACAAGTCGGAATCTTAATGGTTCAAGAGTTCTATGCCAATGCATGGATCACTAGGAACCATGATCAAGGTATGAACCCGAGTCCAAAGAATTATCTCACAATGGTTCGGGGGAAATACTTGGATTTTAGTCTGGAAAATGTGAGGTTGGCATTCCACTTGCCCATGATGCAAGGAGATGAACGCCCCTACACTAGAAGGGTCAACTTTGATCAAAGGTTGGACCAAGTCCTTATGGATATAGCTAGAGGAAGAGAGACTCCAAAGGCAAGCCAGTCCAACTAAGAAGACTGGATCTCAAGCCTATAGCTAGAGGATGGTTGGAGTTCATTCAACGCTCCATCATTCCTACTAGCAACCGATCTGAAGTTACTGTGGATCGGGCCATCATGATTCATGACATCATGATTGGAGAGGAAGTAGAAGTTCATGAGGTCATCTCCAATGAAATCTACAAAATAGCCGACAAGCCCTCACCCATGGCAAGGCTAGCTTTTCCTCACCTTATTTGCCATCTATGTTACTCAGCTGGAGTTATCATAGAAGGAGACATCCTCATTGAAGAGGATAAGCCCATCACCAAGAAGAGAATGGAGCAAGCAAGAGAGACCCCTCACGGTTCTCAAGAGATGCATGAGGAAGCTCATCATCAAGAAATCCCTGAGATGCCTCAAGGGATGCACTTTCCTCCAAACAACTATTGGGAACAACTCAACACTTCCTTAGAAGATTTGAGCCACAATGTTGAACAATTAAGGGTGGAACATCATGAGCACTCCATCATTCTCCAAGAAATAAGAGAAGATCAAAGAGCAATGAGGGAGGAGCAACAAAGGCAAGGAAGGGACATAGAAGAGCTTAAGGACATTGTTGGACCTTTAAGAAGAAGACGCCACTAAAGGTGGATTCATTCCTTGTTCTTTATTTCTTTCTGTTTTCGGTTTTTAATATTGTGTTTATTTATGTTTTGTGTCTTTATTTCATGATCATTATTATGTAACCATGCCTTAAAGCTATGAATAAAATCCATTAATCCTTCACCTCTCTTAAATGAAAAATGTTTCAATTCAAAAGAACAAGAAGTACATGAATTTCGAATTTATCATTGAATTTAGTTTAATTATATTGATGTGGTGACAATATTTTTGTTCTCTGAATGAATGCTTGAACAGTGCATATGTCTTTTGATCTTATTGTTTATGAATGTTAAAACTGTTGGCTCTTGAAAGAATGATGAACAAAGAGAAATGTTATTGATGATCTGAAAAATTATGAAATTGATTCTTGAAGCAAGAAAAAGCAGTGAAAAAGAAAGCTTGCGAAAAAAAAATTTGGCGAAAAAAATAGCAAAGAAAAAGAAAAAGCAAGCAGAAAAAGCCAATAGCCCTTAAAACCAAAAGGCAAGGGTAAAAAGGATCCAAGGCTTTGAGCATCAATGGATAGGAGGGCCCAAGGAAATAAAATCCAGGCCTAAGCGGCTAAACCAAGCTGTCCCTAACCATGTGCTTGTGTCATGAAGGTCCAAGTGAAAAGCTTGAGACTTAGTGGTTAAAGTCGTGATCCAAAGCAAAAAGAGTGTGCTTAAGAGCTCTGGACACCTCTAACTGGGGACTCTAGCAAAGCTGAGTCACAATCTGAAAAGGTTCACCCAGTTATGTGTCTGTGGCATTTATGTATCCGGTGGTAATACTGGAAAACAAAGTGCTTAGGGCCACAGCCAAGACTCATAAGTAGCTGTGTTCAAGAATCAACATGCTTAACTAGGAAAGTCAATAACACTATCCGAAATTCTAAGTTCCTAGAGAAGCCAATCATTCTAAGCTTCAAAGTAAAAAGTGAGATGCCAAAACTGTTCAGAAGCAAAAAGCTACAAGTCCCGCTCATCTAATTATAATTAATATTCATTGATATTCTGGAATTTATAGTATATTCCCTTCTTTTTATCCTATTTGATTTTCAGTTGCTTGGGGACAAGCAACAATTTAAGTTTGGTGTTGTGATGAGCGGATAATTTATACGCTTTTTGGCATTGTTTTTAGGTAGTTTTTAGTAAGTTCAAGCTACTTTTAGGGATGTTTTCATTAGTTTTTATGTTAAATTCACATTTCTGGACTTTACTATGAGTTTGTGTGTTTTTCTGTGATTTCAGGTAATTTCTGGCTGAAATTGAGGGACTTGAGCAAAACTCTGAAAAGGGCTGACAAAAGGACTGCTGATGCTGTTGGAATCTGACCTCCCTGCACTCAAAATGGATTTTATGGAGCTACAGAAATCCAATTGGCGCGCCCTCAACGGCGTTGGAAAGTAGACATCTAGAGCTTTCCAACAATATATAATAGTCCATACTTTATTCGGAAATTAACGACGTAACTTGACGTTGAACGCCAAGTACATGCTGCTGTCTGGAGTTAAACGCCAGAAAAACGTCATGATCCGGAGTTGACCGCCCAAAACACGTCATAACTCGGAGTTCAACTCCAAGAGAAGCCTCAGCTCGTGGATTGATCAAGCTCAGCCCAAGCATACACCAAGTGGGCCCCGGAAGTGGATTTATGCATCAATTACTTACTCATGTAAACCCTAGGAGCTAGTTTATTATAAATAGAACATTTAACTATTGTATTAGACATCTTTTGACAGTTTAACCTCTTGACTGTTTAGCCTTTGATTATTCGGTCTCTTGATCACGTTTTGGGGGCTGGCCATTCGGCCATGCCTGAACCTTTTACTTATGTATTTTCAACAGTGGAGTTTCTGCACACCCTAGATTAAGGGTGTGGAGCTCTGCTGTACCTCAAAGTTTCAATACAATTACTATTACTTTTTATTCAATTCTCTCTTATTCTTATTCCAAGATATACGTTGCACAACACCTTGATGAATGTGATGATCCGTGACACTCATCATCATTCTCACCTATGAACGCGCGTGATTGACAACCACTTCCGTTCTATCTTAGGCCGGGTGCATATCTCTTAGATTCCCCAACAGAATCTTCGTGGTATAAGCTAGATAGATGGCGGCATTCATGGGGATCCGGAAAGTTTAACCTTGTCTGTGGTATTCCGAGTAGGATCCTGGGAATCCGGAAAGTCTAACCTTGTCTGTGGTATTCCGAGTAGGATTCCGGTATTGAATGACTGTGACGAGCTTCAAACTCCTGAAGGTTGGGCGTTAGTGACAAACGCAAAAGAATCAATGGATTCTTTTCCAACCTGATTGAGAACCGACAGATGATTAACCGTGCTGTGACAGAGCATTTGGACCATTTTCACTGAGAGGATGGGATGTAGCTATCAACCAAGGGTGATGCCTCCAGACGATTAGCCGTGCAGTGACAGCGCATAGGACCAATTTCTCGAGAGGATTAAAAGTAGCCATTGATGATAGTGATGCCCTACATACAGCTTGCCATGGAAAGGAGTAAGAAGGATTGAAGGAAGAGCGAGTAGTGAAGTAGAGTTTCATGAGGAACACAGCATCTCCATACACCTATCTGAATTTCCCACTATTGATTTACATAAGTATTTCTATCCCTTTTTATTTTCTATTTATTATTAATTATTCAAAAATCCATAAATCAATTTAATCTGCCTAACTGAGATTTACAAGGTGACCATAGCTTGCTTCATACCAACAATCTCTGTGGGATCGACCCTTACTCACGTAAGGTTTATTACTTGGACGACCCAGTACACTTGCTGGTTAGTTGAACGGAGTTGTGAATTCAACTGGTGCCATAATAATGATTTCATACAAATACAAAGAATATGGATCACAATTTCGTCCACCACCCTCCTAGCACTTTTATTTCAAGTCCTTAAGTTGGACATGTTGAGGAACTCATTATTATGGTGGCTTGTGCTTGTACTCGTCCTTGAATCTCCAAGGGTCTTTGCTTCTCAATTGGTTGACAGAATTTCCAACCATCTTCACCAAGTTTGGGCAAAGTTCTACCCAAGATATGAGTCCCCATAGTTGGTCTTCACATAACGAACCGGGATCCCATATCTTGTTTTCGCACCCGTCTTCGATTTGGTCTTCATACTCTCTCTTTCCGGGTGGTTGACATATAGAATTCTATGTAACATACCAAGCCTTCCGTCGAGACCCTTGTAAAGTGGCATTCTTCCAATCATCGTTCCTATACTTTGAAGCTTTGACCTTAATGAGCCTAATTCCTAACTTGCAAACACTACACAACTCTCTTATGCTTTTAACTCCACAAAGAGCTCTAAGTTGACCATCATTTTCAATTAAACCATATTCAAGTGAGAAAGTAAAGCTTAGGGATAAAAATTTTACCCACTTAAATGTCGTATCGGATAGTGGCTTGGGGAGGGAGGCTTCCCCACACTTAGACAATGCAAGGTCTACTTCATTGTGCTCTTCTTTGTGTATTTTCACCTCTTTGCGAGCTTCCTCGATTTCAACCTTCTCCCTTTCATCACATGGCTTGGTGTTGTCTTCAAAAACTTTGATTCCGTGCCTAATAGGGGTTGATTCAATTTTGGATAGGAAGTCATTGATGAATAAATCCTTTTCTTGGTCAACCTCTTCATATTCTTCAATTTCGATATACACCATGCCAACGTTTTCCTCTTGGTAGCTCTCTTTCTCATTGCTCATCAAGGGTATGGGAGGTTGTGCACATTCTTTTATAATTTCAACTTCATGTCCAATGGGAGAGGATTCCATTGTAGAGAGAAATTCGTCCATGATTGAATCCATCTCTTGATAAACCTCTTCCAAGTCTCCAACGATGATATGCCTTGGAGGTTGCGCACCCTCCTCAACATCAATATCAAGCTTCTTGGAAGATTGCTCCATGATGCTACATTCCCATGGACTGTCAACATCTCTTAAATCTTCAACCACTTCTCCCTTTTCTTCAATGATCATAGGCTCCTTCAAATGTTCTAACACAAAATTTGATTCCTCCTTCTCCACCGAATTTTCCAATTTCTCCTTCATGCTTTGCTCTTCTTTTGACTTTTCGTATGTGATCATGGAAGTACCTTGAGTATTCAAGCATTGGTGGGCTAAAATAAGCACCACCTTGGTCAAATTGGTCACAAACTCAAGTGTATCCCTCTTCATGGCTTCTTGTCCTTGAAGTAACAAAGTGAGAGGATCGTCCATTAGGGTTTGGGATGAGTAAGAAGGTTCGTTGATTTGGAGAGAGGGTTCATGGTAGGAAAGTGGTTCTTCTTCGCACGGTTGTGGAGATTGTGTGTATTGAGGTAGTTCTTGGGAGTAATCTTGATAGGGTTGTGCTTGTTCTAAGGGTTCTTGCTCATAATGGTCATAAAAGTATGGTATGGGTGATTGGTTATATGATGGATATGGATCATAGGGCGGTGTTTGGTAATGAACGGCTTGTGAGAATGGTTGAGGTTCATGTTGAGGATGAGATTCATAGGCATATGGTGGTGGTTCTTGAAAGTCACAAGGAGATTCACCATAGCCATTGGATTGATATGCATCATGGAATGGCTCTTCTTCATAGTGCAATGGTGGAGGTTGTTGCCATGAAGATTGATCATATACATATGGCTCCTCCCACCTTTGAGTGTCCCATCCTTGATACATGTTCATACCCTGACCGGGCTCCTCCAACTCGGCAAATTCATAAAAGGTCCGACCTCGTCCTAAGGACCACGCCTAAAGGTCGGACCTCGGACAATAAAGCAAAGGAAGGCCCATCAAAAGAAACGCGGCCCAAAACCTAAAGGCCGAAAGGGCCTAGAAAAGGCGGTTCCACAAAGATAGAGATAAAACTCCCAAAAGATAAAGATAAGATAAGAATATCTTATCCAGGGAAGATCACGGCCAAACTACTATAAATACACTGGAGCACCCAAGTATGGCATTCATTCCACATTCTACACATATCTGCTTGGACCCATGCTAACTTAAGCATCGGAGTGTCATTGCAGGTACAACCCCCAACCACTCCGCATATCAAGCTCGGGTCCCTGAACCCCCACCTCGGGCCTCTCCAGAAGACCGAGCTACACGTTTCAGGTAACCCTCGGAACATTGGCGCCGTTGCCGGGGACCTGGAAGTCATCCCTCTATCGTGGCGGACGACCCTCTCAACAATGACCACGCTGCACCTGAACAAGAGGACGAAATTGACACCGGAGAACGACCGGACAGCCCTCTATCACCACGCACTCCAGGAGGAAACAAACAGAATCGCCCAAAGACATCACTCCCAAACAAAGATCCACAAAATTCCGAAAAAGAGAAGAACTCAGAGATTCTAGAAACAGTCCGGGCACAACAAGACCGACTGAAACAACTCGAAAGAGGACATAAAGAAGCAGAAAGAAACTGAACAAGATCTGAGAAGGGAGACTCGAAAGCGCAGAGAATTAGAAGAAAAACTGCGGAAAATAGAGGCCAACCTGAAAGACCGAACAGAACGCGGCACCACCCCCGAAAGCAACCATGATCCCTTCACGCGAGAGATCATGAAGGAGAAGGTACCGCAAAACTTCAAACCACCTGATATGGATCTCTACGACGGCACCACCGATCCAAGTCACCACCTCAGCAACTTCAGAAGCAGAATGTACCTAGTCGACGCCTCCGACGCAATTCGGTGCAAAGCCTTCCCCACCACTCTCACCAAGTCAGCCATGAAGTGGTTCGACAATCTGCCACCAAGATCAATCACCAGCTTCGAAGACCTGACCAAAAAATTCCTAACAAGGTTCTCTATTCAAAAGGACAAGACAAAACATGCCCCCAGTCTACTCGGGATCAAGCAAGGTAACCAAGAAACTCTCCGAGAATACATGGAGCGATTCAACAAAGCCTGCCTGGACATACAACACTTGCCCACTGAAGCAGCCATCATGGGACTAGCAAACGGCCTAAAAGAAGGACCGTTCAGCCAATCCCTATCCAAACGATACCCGACCTCCCTATACGAGGTGCAGGAGCGGGCAGAAAAATATATCAACATGGAGGAAACCTCCCAGCTAAGAGACTCTTCTAAGAAGGAATCAACCTACCCACTCCGAGATCGGGATCGGGAACAGAAGAAGAAAGAAGACCCCAACTCGGACAAGCCACGGAAGTACCACAACTACACCCCCCTCCGAGTCTCCCTGGTAGACGTCTACAGAGAGGTATGCCACACCGAAAAGATCCCACCGCCCCGACCGCTAAAACACAAGAGAGCGGGAAGAGATCGGTCCGAATACTGTGAATATCACAAACTCTACGGTCATTCTACTAACGACTGCTACGACCTAAAAAACGTTATAAAAAAGCTAGCCAGAGAAGGAAAACTCGACAGATACATAGCAGAGAAAGGAGAAGAGACCAGAAAGAGAAGGCGGGGAGACAACGAAGATCGGGCCGAACAAACCCTGCGAACCCCTGAAAGACATGTTCACATGATAAATGGAGGTTTTGCAGGCGGAGGAACATCCAGATCCTCGCGAAAAAGACACCTCAAAGAAGTCTATCACGTCCGAGAAGACAGTCCCCTCCCCGAATTACCTACTATCTCATTTACCCGAGAAGATGCTCGAGGGATAATACCCGGGCACGACGATCCAATGGTAATCACCATTATCCTAGCAAACGCCAACTTACATCGAACTCTGATTGACCAGGGAAGCTCAGCAGATATCCTGTTCAAAGCGTCCTTCGACAAGCTCGGACTTGAAGAAAAAGAGCTAAAGGCCTATCCCACCGACCTATTTGGGCTAGGGGACACCCCGATCCATCCCTTAGGATACATCTCGCTACACACTACCTTTGGAAGAGGCGAGCAATCTAAAACATTAAGCATCGACTACATTATAGTCGACGTCACTTCAGCATACAATGCCCTCATTGGGCGACCAACCCTAAACAGACTGGCAGCTATAGTCTCGACCCCACACCTCTGTATGAAATTCCCTACCGCAAAAGGAATCGCCACCCTAAAAGGCGACCAAAAACTAGCGCGGCGATGCTACAACGAAAGCCTGAGCCTAAAAGGGAAAGAGATCAACACAATAGAACTCGGACGAGTTCAAGCCCGAGAAGATCTTCGGCCACAACCAGAGGGAGAAACCGAAAAAGTCCAGATTGGGAACACACCTGAAAAAACAACAAACATAGGAGCAAACCTCGAAGCAGGCCTAAAAAAGGAACTCATAACCTTCTTAAGGGAGAATTCCGACCTCTTCGCCTGGAAAGCCTCCGACATGCCAGGCATAAGCCCCGACCTGATGTGCCATAAGCTATCAGTATACCCGGGATCCAGACCTGTTCAACAAAGGCGCCGGAAGCTCGGACCCGAGCGCATGCAAGCAATAGAAGAACAAGTACAAGCACTACTAGATGCAGGGTTCATTAGGGAAGTAAAATACCCCCTATGGCTCGCAAACGTGGTTCTGGTAAAAAAGCCCAACGGAAAATGGAGGATGTGCGTCGATTACACGGATCTCAACAAAGCCTGCCCCAAAGACCCATATCCACTACCAAACATCGACGCCTTAGTAGACGCAGCCTCAGGCTACAGATATCTCTCCTTCATGGACGCATACTCGGGATACAATCAAATCCCGATGTACGGACCCGACCAAGAAAAGACCTCGTTCATAACCCCAAGGGCAAACTACTGCTACGTAGTAATGCCCTTCGGGCTGAAGAACGTAGGGGCAACCTACCAGAGGCTAATGAACAAAGTGTTCTCAGAGCACATCGGACTACAACTGGAGGTGTACGTCGACGACATGCTGGTAAAGACACAAGAAGACAGAAACTTGCTGACCGACCTCACCAGTGTCTTCGACACCCTCAGAAAACACAACATGAGACTTAACCCGACAAAGTGCACCTTCGCCGCAGAAGCCGGAAAGTTCTTAGGCTTCATGCTGACTCAAAGGGGCATCGAAGCGAACCCAGACAAATGCCAAGCGATACTCAATATGAAGAGCCCGACGTGTGTCAAAGAAGTACAACAACTGAACGGAAGGCTAGCCGCCCTATCAAGATTCTTGGCAAGATCAGCGATAAAATCACTACCTCTCTACTCACTCCTAAAGAAAGGGAAACCCTTCTCATGGACCCCGGAGTGCGAAAAAGCCTTTCAAGAATTCAAGGAATTCCTCGGGCAGCCACCAATCCTAACCCGACCTTTAAAAGGAGAAGAACTCGTACTATACCTCTCGGTTGGAAATCGAGCAGTCGCTTCAGCGTTAATACGAGAAAATGACCAAGGACAACACCCCATATACTTCGTAAGCAAGGCACTACAAGGGGCCGAATTAAACTATCAGAAGATAGAAAAATTCGCCTACGCCCTAGTGTTCACAGCTCGGAGGCTCCGTCCCTACTTTCAAGCCCACACCATCAAAGTCCGGACAAACCAACCCATGAGACACATCCTGCAAAAAACAGACCTGGCAGGACGAATACTACAATGGGCGGTAGAACTGTCCGAGTTCGACCTCCACTATGAAGCCCGGACTGCCATAAAATCTCAGTATCTAGCCGACTTCATCACAGAATACACTGAGACCCCTGGAACCCCACTCTCATGGAACCTGTATGTCAACGGGTCCTCAAACAAAACAGGAAGCGGAGCCGGGGTTATACTCGAAAGCGACCAAGGAACGCGGATAGAACTATCCCTAAAATTCGGGTTCCAGGCTTCAAACAACCAAGCCGAATACGAGGCCCTACTAGCAGGTCTAAAACTAGCCGAAGAGGTCGGAGCCCAGAGAATTATGATCTTCAGTGACTCCCAGGTCGTCACGTCACAAGTAAATGGAAGCTACCAGGCCAAAGACCCAACTATGAAAAAATACCTGGACCAAACACAGGCACAATTACGCCACTTTTCAGAAATACAGATCCAGCACATACCTCGGGAACAAAACGCCCGGGCAGACGCCCTCTCAAAGCTCGCCAGCACCAAGCCCGGAGGCAACAACAGAAGTCTCCTCCAGGAAACCTTACAATCTCCCTCCGTGCTAAGAGAGGAAGAAACGCTAAATATATCCAACCAACAGCAAGGATGGATGACCCCCATACTCAACTACCTGAAGTCGGGAACTCTCCCCGCCGAAAGAAAGGAAGCTAAAAGACTCACGAAAGACGCCCAGAATTATACACTTATTCACGACGTATTATACAGAAGAGGATTCTCAAACCCCCTCCTTAGGTGCGTCCCGACCTCAGAAACAAAGAGCGTCCTCGAAGAAGTCCACGGAGGCATGTGCGGGAACCATCTCGGAGCTCGGGCATTATCCAAGAAAGTAGTCCGAGCCGGGTTCTACTGGCCGACCCTGCAAAAAGATGCAACGGAATTTGTGAAAATATGCCCCCCTGCCAAAAACACGCCAATTTTCACAAAGCACCACCCGAGGACCTTATCAGCATCACCGCACCATGGCCCTTCGCAAAATGGGGACTTGACCTACTCGGCCCGTTCCCCCAAGGACCGGGGCAAGTCAAATATCTCATAGTAGGGGTCGACTACTTCACAAAGTGGATCGAAGCTGAACCCTTAGCCACCATTACGGCTCAGAAAAGTCGCAAATTCCTATACAAAAGCATTGTCACAAGGTTCGGAGTCCCCTACTCCATCACAACAGACAATGGAACACAGTTCACGGACACAAGTTTTCAGACCTTGGTGGCCGAACTAAAAATCAAACAGCAATTCACCTCAGTCGAGCACCCACAAGCCAATGGACAAGCAGAGGCTGCAAATAAAGTCATCTTGGCCGGGTTAAAACGGAGACTCCAAGAGGCCAAAGGGGCATGGGCCGAAGAGCTCCCCCAGGTGCTATGGGCATATCGGACAACTCCACACTCTACAACGGGAGAATCGCCATTCCGACTAGCTTATGGGATGGAGGCAATGATTCCTGTCGAAATAGAGGAAGGGTCCCCTAGAACCATCTTCTACAACGAAAAAGGTAACCCGCAGGCACAAAGGGAAGAACTCGACCTCCTCCCCGAGGTCCGAGAAAGAGCTCGGATCCGAGAAGAAGCCTTAAAACGGCGAACGGCCCTCAGATACAATCAGAAAGTAATAAAGCGAAGCTTCTCCATTCACGACCTGATTCTAATCCGAAATGACATCGGAACACAAAAGTCGGGAGAAGGAAAGCTAGCTGCAAATTGGAAAGGACCCTACAAGCAAATCCTGAAAAGTATCCCGCCAAGGCGCATTAATTTATGCTCGGCAAAACGCAAAAAATCATTTGCCAAGAGGCCACACAAGGTCGGCAAAGATAAAAGCGACGAGGTTCAAATTAATGTGAGAAGTTATAAAGCAACTCTGAAAAGGCTCAAAAGCCAAAATAAAAGAAGTTGCAAAAATAACTTAAAGAACCGACCAATAACAAGGTCGGACCCAACAAAGGGAATACACCGAGGTCCGAGTAAAAGCCCGGATACAAGAAGAAGCCTTAAAACGGCGAAAAGGCCAAAGAAAACAAGGATTTCGAAAAACGCTTACTAAAAAGTTGCTATACAAAAACAACTAAAAAGTACAAGCGAAAAAACGAAATCAAAGGAAAGTTCAAAAAAAAAAAAAAAGCGCTAGCTAAAAGGTTGTTATCCGAAAACAACTAAAAAGCATAAAAGCGGAACAAAAAGTCAAAACGCGAACAAAACACCGCTTAATAAGCTAAAAAGTTACTACAAGTAGCTAAAAGCAAAAAGGTGTCCAAAGCATCCACAGAAACCATCCAAAAACAAAAGAGCCCACAGGCCGGGCAAAAAACCAAAGATAAAAGGATTACAGAGAATCAAGATCCTTTCCGGACTCCACATCAACAGAAGGTTGCGGAGGAAACATAGAAATCGGGACAGCATCGACGGCACCGTCATCTCGGTTCAAAACCTCCACACCAGATCCATCCCCGGCCAAAGATGAAGTCGGGTTCACAACCGGAACTTTGGGGTCGGACACCGGAACCTCATCCTCGTTGGGAGCAGGAACAATCTTTCCCTCCACAACAACATTATCCATACTGAATAAACTCAGATCCAGGTCAGGGGCAAGAACCCGGACCTGAGCCTTCAAATTTTCATACATAGCATCCATACCCTTAGCCACATGCCCTTCTAGCTCATAAAAATCATCCTGAGCGGATTGCAACTTCTCCTTTGCCTCCACAAGCTCGGCAAATGTTCGAGTATAACTCTCCTTCGCCGCCTTCGCCATCTCCTCAGATGCATTCGCTGCCGCCACAGCCGCAGTAGCTTTAGCTTTCTCCTTCTCCAAAGATGCCTCCAGTTCAGTAATCCTAGCAGCCTTCAGCTTACTAAACCTCTCGAGCTCAGACTGAGCTTTCTCAAGTCGGGAACTGGTCGCACCAATGGGGGATTTCTTGAACTCCCGGGCAATAGCGGCATGAAGACTAGCCATCCGGACACAACTCCGCGCCATATACTGAAAATGATGCTCCATAGACACATCATCAGTAGAAATAAAGGTCTGAGGGAGAATATGCTGTTCAATCCAACCAAGAGCATCAAAATCCTTGTCATTAAAACCCGCAAGCTCTTGAGAGACCTTCTGTTTCTTGGGAGGAGGACCCGAGGACGAAGGCGGGGAAGAGTGACCGGGTCCAGAGGTCGGAGGATCTTGATTTATAGCTCAGAACTGAGGAGTCGGAATAGTCTTCGACCGAGTAGTAACACCCACAGTAGTCTTCTGCGGAGAAGATCGGGCAGAAGCCTCCACAGCCTCAATGTTTCGAGCGGCCACAGACTTTTTCGTCCGACGAAGATACTTCATGGAATCCGCCTGAGAAGACATCTCTGCAGAAATAAAAGAAAAGGATTACCACAACAGAAAAATCCACCAAAACAAGCAAAGCCAAAATACTGAAAAAGATGAGTCTCGGAGAGGTCGGGAACTACCTAACTCGGAACGGAGAAGGCTTGGATCTCCCAACATTTTCTTCGTGTCCAAGTGAGGTGCCCGACCCCATAAACTGCTCACCACACCCACAAAAGCCTGCTCCACCTCATCTAGACTCTCAAAGGTATACTTAGCAGACACTACATTCTCCTGCCAACACAGAGGAAAGGAAGGCTCCCCACTCTCATCTAGAAAGAAAGGTCGGACGTCTCCCGTAGCCCGGACCTTGAAATAAAAGTTCTTAAAATCATGAAAGGACTCATCATAAAGGGTACAAAACTTCCTTCCCTGGTTAGCCCTAAAAGAGACCCAAGATACCTTCCCTCCACCCGACCCCGGCTTCGTCAACACAAACAAGTAGGAAAAAAGAGAAATAGAGGGAGCGACGCCCAAAAACTGACACAAAAGTTGAAACAGCTTTAAAAACGCCCAAGAATTTGGATGCAGCTGCGTAGCGGCAAGGTTACAAGACCATAACACCTCGGACTCCAGGTCGGTAAAGGGAAGTCGGACACTCAGCTTAGAGAAAAAACAATCATAAGCATAAAAGAAGAGCTTCTCGGAACTATCTAGGGGCGGGAAACACACTCTCTCCTCAGAATCCGGGGCTACTAGTTCATAATCCCTCTCAGACTCTCTATTTTCACATATGCTACAGTGCCTACGGAACCTAGCTAAATACTCAGAATCTACCACAGAAGGGACTCTTAGAGGAAGAGGGTCTACCCAACCAAGACCACTTGGAATCTTGGTCGACATCGCTTGAAGAACCTTTCGAGACATAAAATTCTTACCTACAAAGAAGAATACAACAGCAAGCAAAAATCACATAAAGCAGACAGCGAAAACCCATTCAGCAAAAACAAGAAACAAAAACCCAACGAAGAAAATACGGCAACCCGGAGCAAAATACCAGAGAACAAAAAAGAGCCCCCCCCATATACAAACAACAAGCAATGGCGGCGCCTCTTTTCGGGGCAACCCAGGCATAAAGAAAAAGAAACAAGAGCCACACAAAGAACAGAAGCATATGTGCACAAGAAAAGAGAAAAATGGGAACAAACCTGGAAAAAGGAAACGAAGACGACAAGCTCCGAAACAAGGAGAATGAAACGGCGGCACAGAGAAAAACCCCAGAAAGACACACGGAGAGATTCGGGGAAACAGAGCAAAGAGAAAGAAGAAGCAGTGCTCGAAAAAGGATAAAGAAAAACAAAACGCAGAAAAGGAGGAAAGGGGCAAATAAATAAAGCCTTCACAGAGCACGAACGGAAATCGAGGAGAAACGGTAAAATGCAATAAATGCAGGAACGACCATTTTTGAATTTTGAAAAACTACTATGCCCGAGCTCGACCTCCCAAAAAGGACGAACTCGGGCAGGGGCACTGTTCATACCCTGACCGGGCTCCTCCAACTCGGCAAATTCATAAAAGGTCCGACCTCGTCCTAAGGACCACGCCTAAAGGTCGGACCTCGGACAATAAAGCAAAGGAAGGCCCATCAAAAGGAACGCGGCCCAAAACCTAAAGGCCGAAAGGGCCTAGAAAAGGCGGTTCCACAAAGATAGAGATAAAACTCCCAAAAGATAAAGATAAGATAAGAATATCTTATCCAGGGAAGATCACGGCCAAACTACTATAAATACACTGGAGCACCCAGGTATGGCATTCATTCCACATTCTACACATATCTGCTTGGACCCATGCTAACTTAAGCATCGGAGTGTCATTGCAGGTACAACCCCCAACCACTCCGCATATCAAGCTCGGGTCCCTGAACCCCCACCTCGGGCCTCTCCAGAAGACCGAGCTACACGTTTCAGGTAACCCTCGGAACAATACACATCCTCATTGAAGCTCCCATCACCTACAACATAATTAGAACCAAACTCATAGCCAAAGTGAGAATTCATAATGAAAGAAAACAAAATAAAACTAACAAAATTTAGTAAACAAGCAAAAGACAAACTATTTACACTATTCACACATGTACAATAACCAATAACATAACACCATTGCACTCCCCGGCAATGGCTCCATTTTGATGATTAGATTTTTGACGGTTTAGAATTTCACTAATGAAATCTCATTGTAAAGTATAGTTTCTAAACCAAACAATAATCCTTTCATACAAAAAATTGTTTGTCACTAGTACAAACCCCTAAAATTTATAAACCGAAGTATTCAGACCTCGGGTCGTTCTCCTTAGGAGTTACAATAAAGTGTCTTGTTATTGGTTATGAGTTATTTTGGGGTTTTGATAAGAAGCATGAAAGATAAATGGCAAGAAAGTAAACTAAGGCCTAAAAAGGTCTTGGCAAGGGTTGGTGGTTAAGGATCTCTATCCTAATCACTAGCCACAATATCAGAATTGGCAAGGATTAATCTCATTAAATCATCCTCTAACTAGTAGTAAAGGAAAGTCAAATGAGCTATATCAATCCTAGTCCATAAGTCCTAACTCTCCACTAATTCAAATAGTGAGACTAGAGTCAATGGCTCCCAATCATCAATTACTTGGACATTAGCAACTCAAGAGTTCCTAAGTTACCTTTCCAAGCCAAGAGTATAAAATTCTACTCTAAAATCCAACCAAGCATTTCATCAAACACTTGGAAGGCACAAAAGAAAAGCTTAGTAAATTGACAACAAGAACAAAATCTAACAACAATTATTGCAAAGAATTAACAACAACAATCAAGGAAATCACAATTATCATGAATTACCTCAAGTTGCATTATTGAAAGAAAACAAAGGAACAACAATCTATCCAAAACAAGATGAAGAATTACAATTATTAAAGCACATAACTAGAAAGAGGAAGAAGAGAAGATTAAGATTTGATAAAGGAGAAGTGAATTAAAACATGAATTAAACCTAGATCTAAGAAAAGAGATTAACCTAAACATAATCCTAATTCTAGAGAAAAGTGAGAGTTTCTCTCTCTAAACTAACTCTAACTAATCCTAATTGTGCTATATGATATAATGATTATGATCCCCTTTATCCTTGATCCTTTTTATTCCTTTCTAGCAGTAATTGGCGCCAAAATGGGTTCAGAAACCCTTGCAAATCGCCAGGCACGTGTTGCTTTTAATGAAGTCATGTGCGAACTTCGACGCATGCGCGCACGGTGCGCGTGCGCGTCCCTGGCCGATTCTGCAATGTGCGCGCGGGCGCCTTATGCGCGTGCGCGTGCTCGGCTGATTTCACTTCTTTGACTTTTATGCTTCTCTCCACTTGTATGCTTCCTTCCTTGCTTCCCTTGATCCATGCCTAGCCTATTTCAATCCTGAAATTACTAGCAAACACATCAAGGCATCTTGTGGAATCAAAGAGGAATTAGAATTCATCAAAATAAGGCTTGAAAAGCATGTTTTTACACTTAAGCACAAATACGGGAGAGATTACGAAACCATGCCAATTCATAGGTTAAATGCGAGAAAAGGTCATCAAAATACTCTAAATTCAATACAAGATAAACCCTAAAAATGGGGTTTATCAACCTCCCCACACTTAAACCTTAGCATGTCCTCATGCTAAAATAAGAAGGAACTAAGGGGCATGACATTTATTGAATGCAACTAAACTATATGAGTCTATCTAAATGCAACTACATAAAGCAAATGCAAATGCTTAGTTCAACAAATCAATTCCCAAGAGAACATGTGTAAGCACACGAGTTAGGGCAATAGGAATTAAGTCCAAACCACAATTGTATTTAATCCTCAAAAGAGTTCAAACTTGCAAGAATATAAATAATATGGGTGAATACATGTAATTGAACTTTTGAACCCTCACCGGATGTGTATCCGCTCTATTCACTCAAGTGTTTAAGGGTTAATTCACTCAATTCTCCTCTAATCATACTTTCCAAAATTTGATCTTCTTCTAACAATCAACATTTATTCAATGCATGCACACATTCGTCATGAGGTCTTTCATTTAGGTTGTAATGGGGTTAGGGTTAAGGTAGGATCATTTATGGTTAAGTGGACTAGAGTTTAGATCTTTGATTAGTATAGACTTTCCCACCTAACCTATATAGGGACCTATACAAATTCAAACTGTTCTAACTACCCATTCTTCATTTTTCTTACATATTCATGCATTTTTTTCCTTGCTTCATAACACTTATGCATTGACTCCCTTTTTTATTGAACTTTACTTTGGGGCATTTTGTTCCCTTTTATTATTATTTTTCTTCTCTTTTCATTCTCTTTTTTTTTTCTATATTCTTTTTTTTCTTTTTCTTTTCTCTTTATACTTTGTGTAAGGACATCAATTGCATAAGGTCTTATACATTCAATCAATACATGGATATGTACCCAATTCTAGAATATGAAAATGTACTACCCTTTTTATCCCATCCAATGTTCCCAAGCCTCACCAACTTTGAGTAATAAACACTCTCACTAGCCTAGGCTAATCAAAGATCCAAACAAGGACTTTTCATTGGTTTTCCGCCTTGGGCTTGTAATGTGTTAAAATGAGAACAAGTTGGTTAAGCATAGGCTCAAAATTGGCTAACAATGGAGAGTAAAAGGTAGGCTATTTGGGTAAGTGGGCTAATGAAATAATGGCCTCAATCATATAAATGCATGAATATAAAAAATAAGTGGATATATAGAATCAAGCAAATCAAAGATCACAATCATAGATAGAGAATAATTTCACACAAGAATGGAAAATAAGTGGTTATAAAATGTAACCACACCATTAGGCTCAAGTCTCACAAGCTTGTGTTCTTAGTTCAGTACATGCTTCACAAAGTAAGAATTCAAGCAAGTTTCACCAAAAATTTCTTCAATCAATTGGGTTGGTGCCCTATAAATAAATTTCTTGGGAAATCTCAATATTTGACTAAGCATTGTTGTGATCGAAAAAAATCTCAAAAATTTTCCTTAGTTTACCCTTTTCTTTTCACTTAAAACACTTTCTTATGCAAAAAGGGGTAACTAAGTTCTTGCAATTCAAAATATGGTTTTTTAATCACAACCACAAACTAAAAAAGAAAGAGATGCAAAAAATGTATAAAGAAAAATCCAACTAGAAGTATAAAATCTATCATCCAAAACATCTAAATCCAAAATAAGCAGTAAAGGTATCCAAAACAAACCAAAATAGTAAGAGTATCCAAAATAAACTCAAAGAGCATCAAATATATACAAAAGTATGCAAAGTAAGATAACTAGGAAAAAGGTCAAAATGTTCACCGGTCCTCTAATGATGCTACCGGTGATCTCCCCACACTTAAGACCAAGCATCGTCCCCGATGCTAAACTGGAGGATCAGTGGAAGGTACAACGGTAGGTGCTGAATTTGTCTGAGGCTATGGGACCGGCTCCTCATGGGTCTGTGGAGTCTCTGTAGTGTCAGGAGCGGCCGGAGGTGCATCCTGCTGAGTCGGCGCATCCGCATCCTCCTCTTGATGATCCTGCTCATCGGAGGCCGGTGAGTCTGGAAGTGGAGGTAACTCAGTGCCAAGGGAGACGAGTTCCTGATCCATCCGGTCCAGTCGGTGCCTGACATGGCGTCTCTCGCGCTCTAAGAACCGAAACAGACGCTGGACCAATAGATAAGTCAGCTCAGGTGCTGAAGGAGGAGCTGTCGAAGAAGATGGAGCTGCTACTGTGGAAGAAGACGGGGCTGCTGTAGGGGCTGAAGGTCCAGCTGTCCCTACTACTACTCTAGCCCAAGACCGGCGTCTAGTTGGGGGCTTCTCGTGCACCCAACCACCCCAAGGAATAGTAACCTCCTTGTCATCGTCATCTGGGGGTGGTGGTGTCACATCATCATCTGACCAGGGGACCTCAGCCAGGGCGGCCATACTGGTGACTAAAGTAGGGAACGGAAGGAGGCCACGGATATGTGCTCGCCACATACACTATCGGATCAATCGAGGAAAATAGACCTCCTTCCCCTCCATAACACACCCAATCAGAAGTAGCATCTCCATAGGGATCTCAGAGAAGTGAGTGGTGGGCAAGACATAGTGGGCAAAAATCATCTGCCAAGTCTTGGCCTCTCTAGTCAGATGGGCAAAGAGCATCCCTTTAGGCTTAGTGTTGTTCGCATCCATGACCCAGGTAGCATCTGGTAAACCAATCACGCACCTTAGCGCCTCATAGTCAAAGGTCATGCTGTGGATAGCGATCTCAGCCTGCCGATGAGCGCAGGTGCCATCAGGAAAATGTCGGCACTGCAATGCCTCCTCTATAGCAGTCTCAGTAATCATAACCTCTCTACCCCTCAACTGAACTGAATCCAAAGTGGGACGAAAGAAGTTGCAATAGAATTCCTTTACCCAAGAAATGTGGATGTCCCCCAAATCTCTGTCAACAAAATCCAACCCCAACTCTAGGATCCGACTAGTGATTGACCGTCTCACATCATTGGGAAGGACAAGTTTCTTCTCGGTATTTAGTTTCGTCGTCCGATACTTAGACAAGCGGAGCTCACAGTAAAGATTGGGAAACTTGGTTGGATCGGTAGAAGGTAGCAACTGATTTTCCTTTTCTTCATCATTCAGAGGGTTCTTAGCATAGTTCTTGTAAATGGAGGGAATATAGGGTGTAGAATGTTTCCTTTTCCTGGAGGTAGTGGCAATAGCTTTCCCTTTATCCGACATCCTGAAAAAGACAATTATGATAGCAGTTAAACAGGTAGCATATAGCAATTAAAAGCAACTTCAAGATGTAAGAGGAATGACGAGCAATCATGATGTGTATTGAAAACTTGGTGTGCAAATAAGTATAAGTGGAAACATAAACCGAGAAATCAATACATCCAACAATGTACACAATTCTTAAAGAGTAGGCATATTCATCATCATAACTCAAAAGAATGGTTAATGAGTTAAGTAAAGAAAAAAAATGAAGTCAGCAATTATTTCTATCTAACCTAACATACAAAGTTCCAATTCTAACTAACTACAAACAACTAACAGTAGCTAACAGAAACGAAAAATTAAAAACAAGCAGAGTTGGAGCAGGAACCTGGGAGCGGGGAAGAACTAAAAAATGGAAAAGGGAATTGGAGTCGAAACGAAAGCAACAGAGTCAGCGATTCACGCCGCTGTGGATGGTGGCGGTAGAGATGGCGGGGCGGCGGCTGTGGCAGCATTCGGAAGAGTGAGAGACTGAGTACAGGGGAAGTTGGCTATGATGAGAGAAGGAAAGCGAAGAGGTGTTGGTTGGTGGTGAGAGAGAGGGGGAGACTGGCCGTGTGATGGTCGTGGCCGGCGGAGGTTCACGGCGGCGGGTGGTTGTCCGAAAGGAGAAAGGGAAGGGAGAGGTTTGAGGATGGTGACAGGGGGAAAAAGGAGGATGATAGGGGAAGGTAGAGGGGGTGGGTGGCGACGGCGGCGCCGCTGTTAGCGGTGGAGGTTGAAGGTTGCAGAAGAAGAAAATGGTGAGGGAGAGGAAGAGAGAGTGCGCGATTGCGCAATGCTCGTCGCGCATTAGAGTTATCCCTTTTTTGAATCGACGCGAGCGCGCACCTTGCCATTTACATTTCTGCACTTTATTGCGTTCCTTTATCTTTAAGTCATTTATACTTCTGCTATTTAGAATTCTGCACTCAACAATTCCTATTGATTAGCTTGACTAAATCACTCATTAACTAAAGTTGCTCAATCAATCAATCTCTGTGGGATTCGACCTCACTCTATTGTGAGTTATTACTTGACGACAATTTAGTATATTTGCCAAGGACGGATTCATTATAGCGATATAGTAAAATTCTTAAGTCATCAAAGTGCTTAAAGGAAATATCAAAAGTACTTGGTATTCACAAATGTTAAACACAAAAAACTCAAAACTAAGTAACAAATTGTAACCTCAACAAAGAATCCAACAATGAATAATTTCAGCATCAAGAAACAGCAAATCAAATTAACAATCCAACACTTATCACTTAAAATAGAAAACTAAACAAAAATAAAACTAACTAAATAACTAACTAACTAACTAACTAACTAATGGTTGATTGTGTATGGTAGTGTTGGATGATGGGTGAGAGAAGGGAAGAAGAGAGGAAAAGAGAAGAAATGGAAATAAGAGAAGAAAAAGGGGTGGTGAAACAGGGCAGTCCACGCGTACACATGGTGTGACGCGTAAGCGTGGTAAGGTGAAAGGGGTGCGACGCATACGTGTCAAGGAGGCATACGCGTGATAAACGAAATTTAGCATGCCGAATTAGAATTCAAAGATGAATATGATCGTAGTATAGTCTAATCGACACTTAAATCTCGTACCAAACAATCCTACAATCTATATCCGAGAGTACTAGTCTCCCGAGTCGTCCTCCCTTGGGGTTGCCAAAGTGTGCATCTTATTGATTAGTAAGCCTTGTTGGATTTCTTTGAAGGTTTTAGCAAAGTAATGAGAAACAAACAATCAATTATCAAAAGACTTGGCTTAGGGTTGGCATTAGAAATTCTATCCTTATAGTCCATTCAATGATGACAACAATTAGGCCTTGCTTCATTTAGTTATCCCCTAGGTATAGAGGAAAGTCAAATGAAAACAATCAACTTGAGTCACAAGTCCTAGCTTCACCTCATGGGAATCTAGCTTTAGTGCACTCCAAGCCAATTAGCAATCCCTAATTCCAAATCAACAATTGACACAACTATTCAACTTCTTCTAATAACCAAACCCTATGCCAAGTGAGAAATTTCTACTCCATAACTAGTGTTGACATTTTATCAAACATGTGATGAGCAAGAAAGAAAGTCATAGTAAAATGAGAAGAAAAGTAGAATTAAAAGTATTGCAACACAAGGATCTAACAACAAGTATCAAAGAGCAACAATGAAAATCAAATTCTCAAAGTATTGATGAAATCCAAAATTACAAAGTTGAATTCTAGATCTATGAGAATTGATCAATTACAACTACTACTCGAAATTGGAGAAGAAAATCTATGACATGAACAAAGTGGAGTGAGAATTGTAATGGATCTCACCAAAAAGTGATTGAAAATTCAGAAATTGGATGAAGATGAACCCTAGTGAAAAGCTTGGAATCTCTCTCTTCTTCTCCCAAAAGTGTAACTAACTATCCCCCAAAATATCTAAAATCTAGAAAATGAACTAAGTGTCCTTAACCCTTGCTCCTTTGGTCTTCTTAAGCTTTTCCCGCCAAGGCAATTCCCAAAAGTGGGATTCTTAACTACCTCCACGCCTAAGTCATGTGACTTCTTAAAAAATCATATTCGCAAATCGGCACGCGCGCGCGCCACCGAGGCGTCTTGTAATGTGCGTGGAGGCGTGATGTACGCGTGCGCGCCCATGAAGATCATGGCTTAGCCGCTACTCAAGCCGGCTCGTGGGTTGGCTCTTGGCTTCAGCTTCAAGTTGGTCTATCCACGCGGACGCGCCAAGTGCGCGCACGCGCCCATGCCAAGATTTCCAAGGCTCAATTCTCATGCTTCCTTCCTTTACGCCTGTCTTCCTTCTCTCTTCCGGTCCATTCCTGCTCTATATTCTGGAACCACTTAACACACAAGTCACGGCATCGAATGGCATCAAGAGAAGATTAGAAATGTATCTATTTTAGTGCAAAATAAGCATGTTTTCATTCATGGGGCAAAACTAGGAAAGGAATGCAAAATCTTGTATTTTCATATAGAAAGTGTGTGGAATCATTGATAAAACCCCTGAAATCAGCACAAAATGAACCCTCAAAATGGGGTTTGTCAACCTCCCCACACTTAGATTCTAGCATGTCCTCATGCTTAGAAAAATGCAAAGAAACACAGAAGACCGAGGGATCGCAAAAGTATAAGACTCATGAAATGCAACCTACTTATATGAATGCAACTATGACTAGTGCTATTATCTACTTGGTTAGGAACAAATCAGCTTTCTTATGACATATGCGAGCACATGGGACACGATGGTGGTCAATGCCTAGGACTTGCCAACTTCTAAGCATCAAATGCAATATATGCAACTTTGCATGAGGAATGCTCGTGAGAGCCGGGAATCAAAGGATTGAGCATCGAACCCTCACTGGAAGTGTTTGCACTCTAGTCGCTCGGTGTTTGGGGTTGATTCACTCAATTCTCTCCTAATCATGCTTTCCAAGATTTGTTTTTCTTCTAACACTCGAAAATTATTCAATGCATGCATACAATTATCATGAGGTCTTTTCCTTGGGTTGTAATGGGGCTAGGGTTAAGGTAGGAAGCATATTTGGTCAACTGGGCTTTGCGATTTGAATCTTTGATAGGTTTAGGCTCCCATCTAACATATGACATCCTATACAAATAGGTCCTAACCTAACTACCCATTATTCACCTTCCCACATACTCATGCATTCCCTCTTCATTTTACAACATATATGCATTGACTTTTTATTTGCTCATTACTTTGGGGCACTTTGTCCCCTTTTTCCATTTTTCTCTCTCTTTTTTTTTCTCTTTTTTTTTCTTTATTATATTTTTTTCTTTCCTATATTGTTTTTCTTCTTTCTTTTCTTTTTTTTTTCTCTTCCTATATGCAAGAGCATCAATGCATAAGGTTTCACAATTGATCAATACATGAGCATGTACCCAATTTCCAATAATTTCAATAAAAATTCAAAACTACCCTTTGATTCACCCAATGTCCCAAGGTTCTCACACTTGAATGGTACTCACACACACTAGCCTAAGCTAATCAAAGATCCAAATCGAGGACATTCATTGTTTTCCGCTTCACGGCTTGTAATGTGCTAAATTAAGAACAAAGTGGGTTGATCGTAGGCTCAAATTTGGCTAACAAAGGAAGATCAAAGGTAGGGCCATTTGGGTAAGTGGCTAATGAAATGATGGCCTCAATCATATAAATGCATGAATACACAAAATACTGGACATAAAGAATTAAACAAATCAAGGATTACAATCATAGAAAGAGAATAATGCACACAAGAAGGAGGATAAGTGGTTATAAGATGTAACCACGCAATTAGGCTCAAAACTCACTAGCTTGTGTTCTTAACTCAAACCCATGTTCCAAAATATAATTCTTCATGCAAATTTGGCATCAAAGTATTTAAAATTGGCAATGCCACGGTTGCCCCAAAGTATTGGTTTCCTAAGAAAGAATTTCATTGTTCCAACCAAGTAAACTTATCATGCGAATGGTGTCAACTAAAACCTAATCATGCAACCTATCCTAATTACAAAGAAGTTCAAGAAACAAAATTTTATTCAGATGTTACCTACGGAGATCGGTCGGCCGACCTCTGATGGTGTTTTTGTGGAAAAACGAATTTCCAAACACACATATCCAACCGGCAAGTATACCGGGTCGCATCAAGTAGTAATAACTCACTTAGAGTGAGGTCGATCCCACAGGGATTGATGGATCAAGCAACTTTAGTGGGTGATTAGTTTAGTCAAGCTAACATTGAATGAATTGTGTGAAATTGAGCAACAGAATGTAAATTTGCAGGGAATTTAAATTGCAGAAAGTAAAGTGGCAGGAAACTTAAAGAGCAAGAAAAGTAGATTGACAAAATCTTAAATGACAAGAAATGTAAATTGCATCAAATGTAAAGGGGATTGGGTGTAGGAAATTTAAAGGAAAGCAATAAGTAGCACTTAGAATAATTGCAGAATAATTAAATTGCATGAAAAGTAAAAGGGATTGGGTGCTGGGAATTAAAACTTCAACAAGAAAATGTAAAGTGCAATCAAGCAAAGAAGTAAAAGATGAAGTAAGTGCAGCAGATTCAAACAGAAATGAAAAATTGCTTGAAGAACAAGACAGAAAGAAACTTAGCTCAATTGTAAAATCTAAAAGAGAATTTGAGGATCCAAGAAGAGCAATGAACACAGGAAGCAAATCTGGATCTCAATTCTCCTTTGCTCAGTCAGAAAATATATTGCAGAAGAAAATGAGGTTTAAAAATAGCAGAGAAGATTAAAACCCAATCCTTAGATCAATTGAGAGGAAGAGTGGAAGATGATTCTCAGAATTTGAATCAATGGAGCTCTTCAACCTCAATTCAAGATCCAAAACAGAAAAGCTAAAGTTGCAGAAGAAGAAGATTTAAAACAGCAAATGAATTTTGAATTATGCAGTAAAAGAACAAGAGAGAACTCAAGGTGAGAATTGAAACAGAATTCCTTCAATTCTCCAAATCAAGTTAAGATGTAAAAGTGAGCTCTCTACTACTATTACTCCCTAATGGAGCAAGCCTTCCCCTTAGTGAGATGGAATTGATGCCTTTATATAGGCTTTACAAAATGAAAAATGAAAATGAAATTAAAACAAATTACAAAAATGAAAATCCTAATTTAATTGATCCATGTGCCTTTGAGTGATGATGTGGGCTTTGCTTGCTTTGGATTTGAGGAGAAATGGGTTTGGTTGGCCTTGATTCAATTTGGAGAGGAATTGAATTTAAATGAAATTTTGGTTGAATTTTGGCCCATGTTGCTCCTAGGAGGCTGCCCTGCCCTTGTGGAGGGCAGAGCACGAAATGGTGCATGCGGCTTCATTGCGTGCGTGCTTGGTGTGTGTGATGCATCAGGATGCTGCCCTGCCCTTGTGGTGGGCAGGGCAGAGTTGCCATGGTGCGCATTTGTTGCTGGCTGAAATTCCTTTGGTGCACAACAATTGTGCAAGCTGGCCGTGCCAATTTTTGTGCCATGCACCAAGAATTGCTGCCCTGCCCTTGCGGAGGGCAGGGCAATGTTGCCAAAAGGTGAGGTTCCAAGTTTGAAACTTGGTGGAGGCACACGCTGCTCCTTTTTCTTGGTTTCCTTGGCACCTAATTCACGCATAAGGCTTGGCTTCCTTGGAGGTCTTGTGTTTGAACCTTGGTGAAAGCATTTGGGGGAGCAATTTTTCTTGATTTTTCATGAAGAGCACGACATTGCCCTGCTCTCCAAGAGGGCAGAGTAGAAAAATGAGCGCTACTTGCTTTGGGGTGAGGCTCCAGCTTCGAACCTTGGTGGAAGCACATTGGTTTATTTTCGCTTATTTTTTGCCCTTAATGATGCCTTCCGTTCCTGCCTCAATTGTACACCAAATATGGATTGCTATATATCGTTGGAAAGCTCTGAATGTCAGCTTTCCAACGCAACTGGAAGCACATCAATTGGACGTCTGTAGCTCAAGTTATAGCCCTTTGAAGGAGGCATGGTCATGCTGTGAGCGCCCAGATTTTACCTTAGCGAAAATTCTTGCTTCCAACCTCACTTTGCATCACGATTCTGCCCTGCCCTTGGCAAGAGCAGGGCAGTGTGTGCTGATTGCCTATTCTCCTTTAATTTGTTCATAGGCCACGCTTTTAAAAGCGTGGCCTAAGGCTCCAAAGTGTGCTCCAACTTCAAAGTGTGTCCCAAAGCTCTTTTTTTCTCCTTTTTTTGTGCTTCTTTGCTTCTTTTTCTTCTTATTTCCTACAAGATTTATAAAATTAAAAGATCAAGGGAATATACCAATTAAGTATAAAAGCATTCAATATTTAAGCATAAATCATCAATTTCTTGTATGAAAAAGCATAGAAAAATAGGTATATGATGACATGTCATCACAACACCAAACTTAAACCTTGCTTGTCCCCAACCAAGAAAAGAATCATGTAATAAAGATTGACAATCCAAGGTAAGAAGAATAGCAACTCAATATTCATGGTTAGCTAGTTTTCTAAGCATGCTACAATCACAAAAGGGATGTAAATGATTGATGCTTCTATCTAGCTCATTTTATGAAATCTTTTTCTTATAATTCTTCCTTGAAACAAGCTTTTGATTTTTTTTTTTAGCTTCTCCTTTTGGATGCTTTTCCCCATGAGTTGATAACAAAGCTACGACTTCTAAATGCTTTGTTTTCAAGTATTACCACTTGATACATAAGCACCACAAGCATTTAATTAGAGGACTTCATTAAGCTCATTTTTCTTTTCATTTCTTGACTCTCTAATCATTGATGCTCAGAGCCTTGAGCTTTGAGGGAGTGCTTTTGCACTTGAGCCTAGCCTTGACTTCTAAGTGTTTTGTTTTCAAGCATTTGGCTTGATACATAAATACCACAAGCACTTAACAAATAAATTGCCATTGGTACTCAGAGCCTTCAGCTTTCTCATTCTTTCCCTTTTTCTTTTCTTGCTTTAATTATATTTGCTTCTTCAAGGTTTTCATGATTTCAAAAGATTTCACAAAATGTCCTAGATAAAAACTTCAATTAAATAAAATCCAATGCAATTGAGCAACAATCAATCATACTAGCTTTCCAATACTTGTATGCACATGCTAAAATCTTCTTTAATGCCTTGTTTGTTTATGATCATGATGCTTTATTGCTTTTGAATTCACAAAGCTCAAGTTGGTAGTTATAATGCCACAGCAACATATTATAAATCAAAATTCAAGCTATGCTTATTCATACACACATGTATACAGAGAAGGTAAAGACAATCATGCAGTTTATGAAACAAATGAGAGGAAAAGGAACTTTACAACCTTGTAGTTCATCTTCTCTATTGTTGTCATTTTCCTCCCATTTTCCTCCTTCCCATACCAAACTCAGAATGCTTGTTCATCCTCAAGCAATAATTAGAACAATGGCTATGGGGCTAAGATGGATCATGAATGTCTTACACAATGAAATGTTAGTAGTACATGTGTTTCAAGCAAGCAAAATTGAGGATAACAATCAAGGCATGAAGAAACAAAAACACTATGATTGCAAACATAAGATGGTGTGCATGATACATTGCATAAAAAAAATATAAGTGGCACACCAAACTTAGTGTGACACTTTCACTTGGAATTGATGCAAGTATCTTGTAAGGATTGGAATCAAATTTTGTTGCATAGCAACACCAAACTTAGAATACGACCATATGTCAATTTATTTGAATTAAAACTAAACAAAAGAAACTGTTATATGTTAAATACAATCACCAAGCCAAGAATATGTCATGAATAAGGATCTCTTGGTGATGTATCAACAAAAACAGTCAAGAAGCAAAATAAGTGGAAGTATTAAAAATAAAGAAATAACTAAAGTAAACAGAATAATAAAGTGTCAAACCAAAAGAAAAACAACACTGCAAAGGCCTTATGATTATGCAGACAAGTGGTGTTGCTTAATGAATTGCATAGAGAATTAAGTGGCACACCAAACTTAGAATCTTAGTGTGTCACTTCCATTTTTGATTTGATGCAATCATCCAAAAAGATTAAAAACAAGTTGTTGCAAGACAACACCAAACTTAGAATGTAACCATATGCCCATTTATTGAATTTAAACAAAGTAAAGAACGAAAACAAAGCAGAGAAGAAATGTTACCTACGGTTGGGTTACCTCCCAACAAGTGCTCTTTTAGTGTCATTAGCTTGACATGTTGTTATTCACTTTCTTCCTCTTCTTCCAATTGGTTAAGAGGAATGACCTCAAGGGGGGAGAAGTTTCAGCTATTGTCCCTTCTCTTGGCCTCTTCTCAGCAAGCTTCCTTTTGAATTTGGCTTGATTGAGCTTGCTTGCTGGTTCAGGGACAGGATTGGTGCTTTTGTTAGTTGCCTTCACTTCTTGGATGTCAAGACATGGTTGCTGTGTGATTTTTGGAGTTTGATCTTCATCCAGAGCCTTTTGAATTGGTGGTTCCATGAGCTTGTCCTTCATGTGTCTCTCTGTTTCCCTTGAGTTTGGACGTTCTTGATTGTCCTCCTCACTAGCTTGTTCTTCCACTTCCTCTTTTACACTCAACATTTGCTTTAATAGCTCTTTCATGGAGGAGGTTTGTTGATCTTCCCAAGCTTTCTTCATCTCCTCTTCATACCTTTCAATCATGGATTTAAGTGTTGAGGTGTTTTGGTCCAGGGAAGTTTGTGAGAGTTGTGAGTTGTCATGTGCTCTTGTCATCTCAAGTGCAATTTCAGGTTCAAATATTTCCACCACCTCTTCCTTCTTCACTAAAAATTCACTTGACTTAGTAGCCTCTTCCTCTTGTTTTTCCTCTTTCCTTGTTGCACTCACCAATTGAGCTAACATTATTTCCATGTTTTTGAATGAATTCTCTTGCTCGTTCCAGGATATCTATGCCTCCTTCTCATATTTTTCACACATGGTCTCAAGCTTTGAGAGGCTTTGGTTCATGGAAGTTTGTGTGGGTGGTGAATTTTGATAGAGGCTTTCTGTTGAAGCATGGTCAAGTGATGATATCTTTGGATGAATATCATATGGAGCATTAGAATTTCCTTCCCAGCCACCATTAGAATCATGACTAGCATCATTTTGTGGTGGAAGAAAATATCCCATATGGTTTTCTTGCTCATCTTGTGTCTGTGAAGCAAATCTCCATGGATTGGAGTGCTTAGAATTTGTATTTTCTTGGTGATATTCCCAGCCACCATTAGAGATTGGTGATGGTGGATGATATCACATAAAATTTTGTTTGACCATAAGATGAGTTGAACTCCATTTGTATTTTGTAAACATCAATGAAATTTGAAATTCATGTCACAGAGAAAGAATTTCTTAGTGAGGCAATAACTCAAACACCTTGCTATCAATTTAAAACAGAGAACAAAAACAAAAAAATGCTTGATCTAGACTTCTCACCCACTTAATCATTGTTGATCTAATCAATCCCCGACAACGGCGCCAAAAACATGATAGTGTTTTTGTGGAAAAACGAATTTCCAAACACACATTTCCAACCGGCAAGTATACCGGGTCGCATCAAGTAGTAATAACTCACTTAGAGTGAGGTCGATCCCACAAGGATTGATGGATCAAGCAACTTTAGTGGGTGATTAGTTTAGTCAAGCTAACATTGAATGAATTGTGTGAAGTTGAGCAACAGAATGTAAATTTGCAGGGAATTTAAATTGCAGAAAGTAAAGTGGCAGGAAACTTAAAGAGCAAGAAAAGTAGATTGACAAAATCTTAAATGACAAGAAATGTAAATTGCATCAAATGTAAAGGGGATTGGGTGTAGGAAATTTAAAGGAAAGCAATAAGCAGCACTTAGAATAATTGCAGAATAATTAAATTGCATGAAAAGTAAAAGGGATTGGGTGCTGGGAATTAAAACTTCAACAAGAAAATGTAAAGTGCAATCAAGCAAAGAAGTAAAAGATGAAGTAAGTGCAGCAGATTCAAACAGAAATGAAAAATTGCTTGAAGAACAAGACAGAAAGAAACTTAGCTCAATTGTAAAATCTAAAAGAGAATTTGAGGATCCAAGAAGAGCAATGAACTCAGGAAGCAAATCTGGATCTCAATTCTCCTTTGCTCAGTTAGAAAATATATTGCAGAAGAAAATGAGGTTTAAAAATAGCAGAGAAGATTAAAACCCAATCCTTAGATCAATTGAGAGGAAGAGTGGAAGATGATTCTCAGAATTTGAATCAATGGAGCTCTTCAACCTCAATTCAAGATCCAAAATAGAAAAGCTAAAGTTGCAGAAGAAGAAGATTTAAAACAGCAAATGAATTTTGAATTATGCAGTAAAAGAACAAGAGAGAACTCAAGGTGAGAATTAAAACAGAATTCCTTCAATTCTCCAATTCAAGTTAAGATGTAAAAGTGAGCTCTCTACTACTATTACTCCCTAATGGAGCAAGCCTTCCCCTTAGTGAAATGGAATTGATGCCTTTATATAGGCTTTACAAAATGAAAAATGAAAATAAAATTAAAACAAATTACAAAAATGAAAATCCTAATTTAATTGATCCATGTGCCTTTGAGTGATGATGTGGGCTTTGCTTGCTTTGGATTTGAGGAGAAATGGGTTTGGTTGGCCTTGATTCAATTTGGAGAGGAATTGAATTTAAATGAAATTTTGGTTGAATTTTGGCCCATGTTGCTCCCAGGAGGCTGCCCTGCCCTTGTGGAGGGCAGAGCAGGAAATGGTGCATGCGGCTTCATTACGTGGGTGCTTGGTGTGTGTGATGCATCAGGATGCTGCCCTGCCCTTGTGGTGGGCAGGGCAGAGTTGCCATGGTGCGCATTTGTTGCTGGCCGAAATTCCTTTGGTGCGCGACAATTGTGCAAGCTGGCCGTGCCAATTTTTGTGCCATGCACCAAGAATTGCTGCCCTGCCCTTGCGGAGGGCAGGGCAATGTTGCCAAAAGGTGAGGTTCCAAGTTTGAAACTTGGTGGAGGCACACGCTGCTCCTTTTCCTTGGTTTCCTTGGCACCTAATTCACGCATAAGGCTTGGCTTCCTTGGAGGTCTTGTGTTTGAACCTTGGTGAAAGCATTTGGGGGAGCAATTTTTCTTGATTTTTCATGAAGAGCACGACATTGCCCTGCTCTCCAAGAGGGCAGAGCAGAAAAATGAGCGCTACTTGCTTTGGGGTGAGGCTCCAGCTTCGAACCTTGGTGGAAGCACATTGGTTTATTTTTGCTTATTTTTGGCCCTTAAAGATGCCTTCTGTTCTTGCCTCAATTGTACGCCAAATATGGATTGCTATATATCGTTCTCTGAATGTCAGCTTTCCAACACAACTGGAAGCACATCTATTGGACGTCTGTAGCTCAAGTTATAGCCCTTTGAAGGAGGCATGGTCATGCTGTGAGCGCCCAGATTTTACCTTAGCGAAAATTCTTGCTTCCAACCTCACTTTGCATCACGATTCTGCCCTGCCCTTGGCAAGAGCAGGGCAGTGTGTGCTGATTGCCGATTCTCCTTTAATTTGGTCATGGGCCACGCTTTTAAAAGCGTGGCCTAAGGCTCCAAAGTGTGCTCCAACTTCTAAGTGTGTCCCAGAGCTCTTTTTTTCTCCTTTTTTGTGCTTCTTTGCTTCTTTTTCTTCTTATTTCCTACAAGATTTATAAAATTAAAAGATCAAGGAAATATACCAATTAAGTATAAAAGCATTCAATATTTAAGCATAAATCATCAATTTCTTGTATGAAAAAGCATAGAAAAATAGGTATATGATGACATGTCATCAACCTCCCCACACTTAAAACTTAGCACGGTCCTCCATGCTATAGGTTAGGCGCAATGGGTGGTTGAGTCCTGAGTGTCCCTCATCTCCAATGTCATCGCTATCTCCGCTTGAAGTTGCGGTGGATGTGGAGATATCGGGTTCCTCCATAGGTGGGGTGACTATGCTTAGAAGTCTCTTCACATGAGCATAGCGGCGTTGGTTACGCCTCTCATAACGGTCCAATTTCTTGTGAAGGTCCTCAATGCGTTGGGTGGCCTATTTTTGCGATGTAGATGAAGTGGTAGTGTTGCGAGTTGGTGTGGGTAGTCCAATGTCCTTAGTGACTTCCGGAGGCTTGAGGCATCTCTTGGTCGGAATAACATCACCATCGACCGGAATTGAGGTTCTCCTATCTTTAGCCTCTCGGTTGACGCCGGCTTTCGCAACTAATGCCGTCACTAAAACAGGGAATGGTAGATTTCCCTTGGCATGAATGCGCCCCATGGATTGGCGGATGGCATGCGAAATGTCGACCAGTTTCTCGGTTAAGATGCACCATATCAATAAGGCAAGCTCGGCGGTGATGGATGACCCATGTGTGCTTGGGAGCACGTAGTGAGCTAGAATTTGGGCCCATGTCGTGGCTTCTTGAGTGAGGTGGCGGACATCTAAACCCTTGGGTCTTTGCTTTATGGTCCCCCGAATCCAATATGCGTCGGGTAAAGCAATGACGCGGAGGATTGCGCTCCAATCGAATGCACGGTCATCGCATGTAGCCAAGACTTCTTGGTAGGCGTCATATGCATCCGTCGACAGTTCAATCCCAAGGACTTCTCGGATGGTTTCCACTGTGACCGACACTTGCTTTCGGTGCACAAATATTGATGTGAGAAGGGGTGAGTGGTAGTTGGAGTAGAATTCCACCACCTATGAGAGATTGGCCTCCTTTGGTTGCCTCAAGAGGAACCTCCATTGCCTCCGGTCAATGTGTGGCATCACAATCAGATTGAGGTGAGCCAGTAGGACTAGGAGGGGCTCCGGATGATAATTCCTTTTAATCATTCTTGAGTAAACAAGTTTGCAGTAACGGTTGGGAAACTTGTTTGAATCCTTAGGAGGGTTGTCCTTCTCTAGAACATCGACGGGGCCCTTAGTCTTCTTTAAGAGGGGCTTGGCCGTTAGTTCTTGGCACACTTTATTGGAAGCTGGCTTCTTGGGGGCTTTCCCTTTGTTCTTTTTGATGACTATCCTGTGAAAGCAAAGAAAGGGAAAACATCAAACCCAAAGAAGTGGAAGTAAATGAGATTATGCAATGAAAAGTTATGCCATAGAATATGGGTATCATTGTTACATGACAGCTGCAACATGTAACTAGGATAACATGTGAAGAGCAAGGCAAATCATTTTCATGTGGTGCAAGGGTAGTTTAAGCATGCAAGTAAGAAGCATGAGAAGCACATACCCTTTAGGACCACAAATGGAAAGCAAGTTAAGAAAATGTGAGTGAATGGATTGGGGAAAGTGGGGATGCACCCAAAAGTGATTGGTTGAGAGGCAAGTTAGTCACAATGAGCCCAAAACTCAAGTATGCCTTTTGTCGAACACTTGGCGTGCATCCTCTTACTAGTATGTAATTATGTGAAATTGAGAGCAATGTAACATTCCCCAAACCATTATTAATGACTACAGTGCACAGTGATTGTAAGAAAAGCAAGCAACACATCTCATTTACTAATGCAAAAGAAGTTGAGACCCAAATGCCAATGAAGAGTTAAAGGAAGAAAGAAAGAAAAAAAATAAGAACCAAATGAAATTAAAGAAGTAACTAAAAAAAAGGGAAGGAAAGGGAAGAAGCTACCTAAGAGAAAAGGGAACTAAATGATTAAGAATTAAAAGAGATAGGTAGAGTAAGAGGGTAGCTTAGTGAAGTACCTTGAGAGATGAAAAAGATATGGAAGAAGAAGTTGTAGAGTGGAGTGATGGAGAGTGGAATGTTAAAGTGGGGCCACCGGAGGTAGGTGGTAGAGGGTGGTGGAGAAGAAGAAATGGAGGTGGGTGAATGGGTGGTGGAAGGGATGAGAAGGGGAAGGAAAAGTGGAATGAGAATGAAGGGGTAAGTGTGCCCTGCTAAAGTTGGCGTCGATTACCGGCGCGCGCGCACGGTGCGCGCTCGCGCAGGGAAGCGAGGTGGAATGGGTGCGCGCGCGCGCACGTTGCGCGCGCGCGCTCATGTGCTTGGGCTCGCAGCATAGGGAAGGCACAGAGGTGGCATAACTCTCTGGACGCAGTACCAGAGGTTGGCTTCAGGGCTGTTGGCGCGCGCGCGCACGGTGCCCGTACGCGTCAACGCGGTTATGCCCCAGGCATGAGAAGGGCCTGGGGTGGGCCCAACTCTCTATGAAGTGGCCCAGAGGGGGGTGCAGAGTTAATGGGCACGTGCGCGGCTAAGGCGCGCGCGCGCATTTCGTGCTCGCAGTGGATGGACGCGTGCGCGCCAGGTGCGCGCACGCGGCAGAGGTGCTGGGCCGGTGGCTTAGTACGGGCCTAAGAGTGGCTTAACTCTCTGGAATATGTACCAGGAGTGCAACAAGGCGATCGGCGCGGACGCGCACAGTACGCTTGCGCGTCGATCAGCAGATCTCGCCCAGGTGCGCGTACGCGCCATGTGCGCGCGCGCGCGAGTTTCCTGTGCTTCAGGCATAGTCCTGGCATGGTGTGGGCGCAACTCTCAGGTAAATGTATGGAGGGGTGTTTTTTCGCAATCCACGCATGCGCGCACGGTGCGCGTCCGCGTAGATGATCGTCGAATGCCTTAAGGGCGCGTACGCGCCAGGTACGCGCACGCGCAGAGGGGTACCTTTTTCTAAATTTGCATGTGTTTGCATAACCTATGACATTTCAACCCCCCCCATACAGCCACTTAAAAACTCTAGCAGGGCATTTTACTTGATAAACTATCAATGGATTCAACAAATGAAGGAGAATTGAAATTGAAATCTAGCTAACAAACATGAAGTCAAGTGGCTATGTACAAAGGAAGATCTTACCATGGTGGGGTGTCTCCCACCTAGCACTTTTGTTTAACGTCCTTAAGTTGGACTTTTAGTAGCTCAAAGTACTTGTTCAAGAGTTGCATCCCTCAAGAGGAACACTTCAAATTCCTTGGAGTTCTTTCTTTGCTCACCACGATACAATTTGAGACGGTGCCCGTTTACCTTGAAGATGTCCGGGCTTGATGGGTGGCGCAAGTGGTAGACCCCATAAGGTTCTACTTTCTCCACTTGGTAGGGTCCATCCCACCTTGATCTAAGCTTTCCGGGTAGTAATCTCAACCTTGAATTGTAGAGAAGGACTAGTTCACCGGGTTGGAATTCTCTTCTCCTAATGTTCTTGTCATGGATGGCTTTCAACTTTTCCTTATAAAGTCTAGAGTTGTCGTAAGCTTCTAATCTCAAACATTCCAATTCCGTCAATTAAAGCTTTCTCTCTACTCCGGCCCCACCCAAACTCATATTACATTCCTTTACGGCCCAATAAGCTTTGTGTTCAATCTCTACCGGTAAGTGACATGCTTTACCATATACAAGCCGAAAGGGGCTCATGCCAATAGGTGTCTTGTAAGCCGTTCGATAGGCCCACAGTGCATCGGAGAGTTTAGTGCTCCAATCTTTCCTATTCGGCTTCACAATCCTTTCTAACACATGCTTGATTTCCCGGTTAGAAACTTCGGCTTGGCCGTTTGTCTGAGGGTGGTAAGCCGTGGCAACTTTGTGGATGATGCCATATTTTTTCATGAGGCCGTCCATTTTTTTGTTGCAAAAGTGGGATCCTTGGTCACTTATGATTGCTCTTGAGGCGCCAAAGCGACAAATGATATTGTTCCTCACAAAAGAATAAACAACATTAGCGTCATCCGTTTGGGTGGGGATTGCCTCCACCCATTTTGACACATAATCGACGGCTAACAAGATGTAGAGAAAGCCATTGGAATTTGGAAATGGTCCCATGAAGTCGATTCCCCATACGTCAAAGATTTCACAAAAAAGCATATTTTGTTGGGGAATTTCGTCCTTCTTGGAAATATCTCCAAACCTAATGCATTGGGGACAGGATTTGCAATAGAGAGAAGCATCTTTGAGAAGAGTTGGCCACCAAAATCCGCAATCAAGGACCTTTCTTGCCGTTCTTTGGGGCCCGTAGTGACCACCTCCTTCGGAAGCATGGCAAGCGTCCAAGATTGCTTGGAATTCGGTTTGAGGTATGCACCGTCGCACTATTTGGTCCGCTCCACACCTCCACAAATAGGAATCATCCCAAATATAGTATTTAGATTCGCTTTTCAGCTTATCCTTTTTGTGTTTGTTGAGATTGGGAGGGAAAGTGCGTGAAACCAAATAGTTTGCTATTGGGGCATACCAAGGAACCATTTCCGAGATTGCGTGTAAGGTATCTAAAGGGAAAGAGTCATTGATAGGAGTGGTGTCGCCTTTTGTGTGTTCGAGGCGACTTAAATGGTCCGCCACTAGGTTTTGGGAACCGCTCCTATCTTTGATCTCCAAGTCAAATTCTTGTAACAAAAGCACCCAACGAATTAATCTCGGTTTTGATTCCTTTTTGGCCAACAAGTACTTTAGTGCCGCATGATCCGAGTACACTACAACCTTGGAACCAATAAGATAGGCTCGGAACTTGTCCAAAGCAAAAATAATAGCTAGGAGTTCCTTTTTGGTAGTAGTGTAGTTGGATTGGGCTCCGTCTAATGTTTTGGAAGCATAAGCTATGACATAGGGAATCTTAACCTCGCGTTGTGCTAACGCGGCTCCTATCGCATAATTCGAAGCATCACACATGATTTCAAAGGGTTGAGTCCAATTTGGTCCTCGTACAATAGGAGCTTGTGTCAATGCTACTTTAAGTTTGTCATATGCTTCCATACATTCCATGCTCAGCTCAAATTCGGTGTCTTTTTGTAGTAATCGAGAGAGAGGTAAGGCCACCTTGCTAAAGTCTTTGATGAATCTCCGGTAGAATCCTGCATGTCCAAAAAAAGAGCGGACTTCCCTCTCGGAGGAGGGGTAAGGTAAACTAGATATGACATTTATTTTTGCCGGATCTACAGAGATGCCTTCTTTTGATACTATGTGTCCCAAAACAATACCTTGTTTGACCATGAAATGACATTTTTCAAAATTTAAGACAAGGTTTGTTTTGGTGTATCTCTCTAAGACTTTTTCAAGGTTACCCAAGCAATGGTCAAATGAATCACCGTACACACTAAAGTCATCCATGAAAACTTCCATCGATTGCTCTAGAAAGTCCGCAAATAGGCTCATCATGCATCTTTGAAACGTTGCCGGTGCATTACATAGGCCAAACGGCATACGCTTGTAAGCATACGTTCCAAAGGGGCAAGTAAATGTGGTTTTTTCTTGGTCCTCTAGAGCAATATGAATTTGGAAGTATCTGGAGTAACCATCAAGAAAACAATAATATGATTTACCGGCTAATCGATCAAGCATTTGATCAATAAATGTTAGTGGAAAGTGATCTTTTCTTGTGGCCGCATTCAATCTTCGGTAGTCTATGCATACTCTCCAAGAATTTTGCACTCTTGTTGCTATAAGTTCACCACTTTCATTTTTGATTGTTGTCACTCCGAACTTCTTTGGCACTACTTGGACCGGGCTTACCCATTCGCTATCCGAGATAGGATAGATGATGTCCGCTTTAAGTAGCTTAGTGACTTCTTTCTTTACTACCTCAAGAATGGTTGGATTAAGTCTCCTTTGAGGTTGTCGGACCGGTCTTGCTCCTTCTTCAAGAAATATGCGGTGCTCGCATACTTGGGGGCTTATTCCCACTAGATCCGCCAAACTCCACCCAATTGCCCTTTTGTTTTTCCTCAATACATTTAGCAATTTTTCTTCTTGTTGAGGAGTTAACTCTTGTGCAATTATCACGGGGAGCTTTTGGGCTTCATCAAGGTATAAATACCTTAAGTGAGGTGGTAGTGGCTTCAATTCCATCTTTTTGTCATTCTTTGAAGTTTGAATTTCAGGATGGTTTGTATGATGTGTGGTGTTTAGTTCGCTTGAAGTTTCATTTGCTTCTTCAACCATGTACTTCTCATCTAACCTTGCAAGATGCACTTCGGCCACTATGTTATCAATTGGGTCACACCGAAATAGAGAGTGATTCTCCGGTGGATGCTTCATTGCTTCTTCTAGGCTAAAGCTTACAATTCTCCCATCTATTTCAAATGAGTAGTTCCCCGAGTAAGCATCAAGCTTAAATCTAGAAGTTCTCAAGAATGGCCTTCCAAGTAGGATAGACGATGCTCTCTCGGTTTCACTTGATGGCATTTCAAGGACATAGAAGTCAATCGGAAACACCAACCCTTTTATATTCACCAATACATCTTCCGCAACACCCGCTACGGTTATTATGCTTTTATCCGCTAGGACAAATCTTGCCGTCGACCTTTTTAGTGGTGGCAACTTCAATACCCGGTAGATGGAGAGCAGCATGATGCTAACACATGCTCCGAGGTCACACATACAATCTCTAAATTGAACTCCATTGACGGTGCAAGTGACCATACAAGGGCCCGGATCATCACACTTCTCGGGCAATGTTCCCATTAAAGCGGAAATAGAACTCCCCAATGGGATGGTTTCCAATTCAAGAATTCTATCCTTGTTTATGCATAGATCTTTGAGGAATTTGGCATATCTAGGAACTTGATGGATAGCATCAAACAGGGGGATGGTTACCTCATCTTTCTTGAACATTTCTACCATTTTGGGGTCGAGTTCTATGCGCTTTTTAGCTTTCTTTGCAAGTGTTGGAAATGGAAGTGGTTGAGTAATTTCTTCTTCCAAGGTTCTTTTGGCCTTGGTTGTCTCCCTTGTTGGTTGGGCTTCATCCTCAACTATGACTTGTGGTGTCTCCTCTTCCACTACCTCTTCTATATCTATTCTCCTCTTGGGCGGTTGTGATAGGATTTGAGTCCTTTGCTTCCTTCTCTTTAGTTGTGTTCCGGATCTAAGGGTGAGGCATTGATGCCCCTTTGGATTTGGTTGAGGTTGAGAGGGAATGACACTTTGGATTGGGGGTTGAGGAGGGAGTTGATGGTGTCCATGCGTGCAAGAAGAGCTTGTAGTGTAGAGGTGAGGCCGGTGAGGCCGGAAGCAAGTGTGTTTTGTAGTTCCTTTGCCTTGGATAATGGTCCGGAGTGTTTTCGTCTTGGTTGAGGGGGTGGTTGCATATGTGAGTTGAGGAGTTTGTGATTGGTTGGGTGGTGGTCTTTGATATGGTGGTTGATATGTTTGGTAGTTTCTTTGTGGGTTTTGTTGGTTGTATGGTTGATTTTGTGAGTTGTATGTCGGTTTTGTGAGAAATTTGTGAGTGTTGCTCCATCTTTGACCTCCTCCATTGTTGTTGTTGTCCCTATTCCCTTGTGATATTGTCTCTCCAATTTTGATTATTGGTGTCCACTTCCTTGGTTGTAGCCTCCTCCTTGATAAGGATGCCTTGGTTAGGATTACGCCTTGGTAGTACCCTTGATTGGAGCGGTCATAGAAATTATGGGTAGCCGCCAAGGTGTTATCTTCTTGAAGGCTTGGGCACTATCCGTGTAGTGAGAGTAGCAAGAGCAAATGCCATACTTTTTGAGGGACCAATTGTTGGTGTGTGTTGAGGTGGTGGAGGGTGTTGTTGATATGATTGAGGGTTGTGGTTGTTGTTGGTTCAATTGGAGTGCCTCAAGATGGATGTCATCTCATTCAAGGATTGTTAGAGCAGTGGTTTCACTACTAGTTGATACCTCGTTCACGGTCCTTGGACGGTTGACTCTTCGCCTCATATGTTGATTGGATTCGGCTAAGTCAATAAGTTGCCATGCCTCCTCCGCGATTTTATATTTGGACAAAGAACCATTGCTAGAAGTGTCCAAGAGGGTTCTATCTTGCTCTCGCATCCCTTGACATATGTATCCAAGCAATACTTGAGTGTCGATCATGTGATTAGGGCATGCCTAGTAGTTTGCGAAACCGTTCCCAATACTCGTAGAGTGGTTCCGTCTCACCTTGCACATACAAGACATTTTTTCCTCAGCCTATCCATCTTTCCGGGGGCAAGAATTATCCAAGAATCCTTCTAAGTAGGTCCTAATCGGAGGTGACTTCACTAGAGAGGTGTAGAACCATTCTTTAGCCTTGTCCTCAAGAGAGAAAGGGAAAGCGAACAACCATATAGCAACTTCATCGGATCCCGTCTAGTAGTTGAGCATATGCGATGGAAGTCCTTGAGATGTCGAATAGGGTCTTGTGCGGGAAGCCCGTGAAACTTGGGTAGGAGGTTGATCAAAGCGGTCTTCAATTCAAAGTTTGCATTCAAGTTGGGGTGAGTTACATGAAGGGGTTGAAGGACATAATCCGGTGCACCCGCTTCCTTGATGGAACTCTCCTCGAGCATCCATGTATTAGTACCTAGATAAAAGAAGAATTATCATGAGATTGATGGGAGTATGATTAATGCCTTCTTTGAGTGACGGTTCGATGTTCACTTTTAGTAAGGTGGTTGAGGTGGTGAAAACCTCTTCACCTTTCCCAAACTTTAGCCGCCTCCGAGCTTTTCTAATATGAAACAAAGTTCGTTCTATTTCCGGATCCAAAGGGACTAAGCTCGGATTCGGTTGTGAACGCGTCATACAATTAAGGGGAAATGAAATTCATGGTAATGATGAGGGGTTAGTCACTTGAACAATTTACAATGAAATGTAACTTTGTACATATATACACGCTTAATCCAAACAATAACATGGCACACTAAGCAAATCCCCGGCAACGGCGCCATTTTGATAAACGAAATTTAGCATGCCGAATTAGAATTCAAAGATGAATATGATTGTAGTATAGTCTAGTCGACACTTAAATCTCGTACCAAACAATCCTACAATCTATATCCGAGAGTACTAGTCTCCCGAGTCCTCCCTTGGAGTTGCCAAAGTGTGCAATTATTATTGATTTGGTTTTATTTGAAGGTTTAGCAAAAATGAGAAACAAACAAATTATCAAAAGACTTGGCTTAGGGTTGGCATTAGAATTCTATCCTTAGTCCATTCAATGATGACAACAAAGTTGCTTCATTTAGTATCCCCTAGGTATAGAGGAAAGTCAAATGAAAACAATCAACTTGAGTCACAGTCCTAGCTTCACCTCATGGGAATCTAGCTTTAGTGCACTCCAAGCCAATTAGCAATCCCTAATTCTAAATCAACAATTGACACAACTATTCAACTTCTTCTAATAACAAACCCTATGCCAAGTGAGAAATTCTACTCCATAACTAGTGTTGACATTTTATCAAACATGATGAGCAAGAAAGAAAGTAGTAAAATGAAAAGAAAAGTAGAATTAAAAGTATTGCAACACAAGGATCTAACAACAAGTATCAAAGAGCACAATGAAAATCAAATTCTCAAAGTATTGATGAAATCCAAAATTACAAAGTTGAATTCTAGATCTATGAGAATTGATCAATTACAACTACTACTCGAAATTGGAGAAGAAAATCTATGACATGAACAAAGTGGGAGAATTGTAATGGATCTCACCAAAAAGTGATTGAAAATTCAGAAATTGGATGAAGATGAACCCTAGTGAAAAGCTTGGAATCTCTCTCTCTTCTCCCAAAGTGTAACTAAACTATCCCCCAAAATATCTAAAATCTAGAAAATGAACTAAGTGTCCTTAACCCTTGCTCCTTTGGTCTTCTTAAGCTTTTCCGCCAAGGATTTCCCAAAAGTGGGATCTTAACTACCTCCACGCCTAAGTCACGTGACTTCTTAAAAAATCATATTCGCAAATCGGCGCGCACGCGCAAGGTACGCGCGCGCGCCACCGGGGCGTCTTGTAATGTGCGCGGAGGCGTGATGTATGCGTGCGCGCCCATGAAGATCATGGCTTAGCCGCTACTCAAGCCGGCTCGTGGCTTGGCTCTTGGCTTCGGCTTCAAGTTGGTCTATCCACGCGAACGCGCCAAGTGCGCGCACGCGCCCATGCCAAGATTTCCAAGGCTCAATTCTCATGCTTCCTTCCTTTGCGCCCGTCTTCCTTCAAGTTGGTCTATCCCACGCGAACGCGCCAAGTGCGCGCACGCGCCCATGCCAAGATTTCCAAGGCTCAATTCTCATGCTTCCTTCCTTTGCGCCGTCTTCCTTCTCTCTTGGTCTATCCACGCGAACGCGCCAAGTGCGCGCACGCGCCCATGCCAAGATTTCCAAGGCTCAATTCTCATGCTTCCTTCCTTTGCGCCCGTCTTCCTTCTCTCTTCCGGTCCATTCCTGCTCTATATTCTGGAACCACTTAACACACAAGTCACGGCATCGAATGGCATCAAGAGAAGATTAGAAATGTATCTATTTTAGTGCAAAATAAGCATGTTTTCATTCATGGGGCAAAACTAGGAAAGGAATGCAAAATCTTGTATTTTCATATAGAAAGTGTGTGGAATCATTGATAAACCCCTAAAATCAGCACAAAATGAACCCTCAAAATGGGGTTTGTCAAATTAGAGAGGGGCGATGCATACACGTGGGATGACGCGTACGCATGGGTGGATTTTGTGCTAGAGGCACAATTCCAGCCCAAAACGTGCATAACTCTCAGAAATTTGTATGGGAGCATGAAAAATTTGGATGTCATGCGTACGCGTGGATGAGGCGTACGCGTGAGGCGTCGAAAAACATGGGGTCATGCGTACGTGTGGCATGATGCTCTGTTTTTCAAAATTTTCCAAGTTCTTGCACCAAACCAAGCATTCCAAACCTCCAAACAGCTACCAAAACACCATAAAACCTTATTCAACATATTAGACTCCCAATTAAGCTCAACTAAACAAAACTAAACATGAAATTAAACCTATTTACCAATATTTACAAATGAGAAAAAAGAAAAAAATGTTACAATGGTGTGTGATGCATTCGCATTTTAGCTAGATTAGCTAGTTAGTTTACTTAATTTTAGTCTCATTTCATGCATTTTCTTTGAAATAAACAAGCACCTTGATGAAATTGATCCTCATGCACTAATTTGTCAAGGACTAAGTGATTTTTGGCCAATTCTATGCAAATAACCCAAGAAAATGTGAATGAATGAATTATAAAAATTGAGTGCATAAGATGGCAGAGTTTTGATGCACTTTGTCCTTGTGATAAGGAACATAGAAGAGAGCTACGTTCATGTGAAGAGCGCTATGTTCCCATGCAGCATACTCTTTACTAGTGACGCGTACGCGTGGACGACGTGTACGCGTGAATGACGTGTACGCGTCGAAGTGGCAATTCTGGAAGGCCACACATATGCGTGAGACGACACGTACGCGTGATAGAGATCAACGCTCTTCAGCCAAGAGCATTATACTCTCTTTCAAAGAGCACCTGGGAAAACTCTCAAATTGGGATTCAAAGTTTGATTATCGACGCGTACGGGTGGGTGAGGCATGTGTGAAGAGTCACGTAAATGCGTGGATGAAATGGCAGCGTGGAAGTGATACTTTGAAGTCCACGCGTATGTGTGGGGTGACGCGCACGCGTGGGAGAGCGTTCTTAGCGCGAGTGCTACGCTCTCTTGGAGAGCACTACAAAGGACACGCAGGCGTATGTAACGCGTACGTGTAACAAATGCTGAAGACCAGAACGACACGTACGCGTGGGAGATGCGTACGCGTGGAAGTGCAAAAAATGCTGAACGACGCGCACGCATCGAGGACGCATACGCGTGGGTATACGAGCTCTCTGTTTTCCTGAAAGCGCTACGTTCTCCTGGAGCAAAGTAACGGATCAATTAGAAAGCCCACTTGAAGCCACTTGCAAGTACACCTGAAGAGGCCACTGAACTAGTATAAATAGGGGGACTTTAATCATTAGAAGGGGGCTTTTGGATACTTTTAGAATTAGCACTTTTAGCTTCTCGGTCTTCTTTTCAGTCTCTTTTTCTTTTATATCTCTTTTGTACCTTTTTGCATTTTATGAATTTTACTTTCTGCTCAGACTTTATGTTACATTCAGTTTCATTCTTATTTCCAGTCTTCTTCACTTTTTTATCTTTATGCTTAGTTTAATTTCCAGTTTGCATTTCTGTTTGTATTTGAAGCTATGAATCACTAAACCCCATTTCACTAGGGGGAGGAGCTCTGTTGGTTTCAATGAATTAATAACTCTTCTTTTCCTCTGAGTTCAAGTGGATTCATCTAAGAAGGAACTCTTGTTCTTCACAGATTCAATTACTATCAAAAGAGGGATTGAATCTATTTGAATTATGTGATGAACTTGAGAAAGGAATCGCAAAAGTCAGTTTAGAGTTTATCCTCTCATAATTCTCTTAATTGATATATTCTGGGTTGGTATGTGAGATGTAACCACCCCTAATTGAGATCCTGATAGTTAAGTGGCATTGAGGATTAGCTATTGAACTTCATCTCTTCTCATGATCAATTAGATCACGAGAGTGGCAATTGATTGTGTTGAGAGAAACTGAGTCACCAAGAGATTAGGACCCAGTTTCTTATAATCTGCCATGGATCTATCTTACATGATTGAGAAGGAATTGATCATCATTAATTCTTGAGAAATCAACATCTCTGACCCTTAGTGATCTCACCCATCATCAATCTTTAATTCTGTTCTTTTGAATTTCTTATTTCCCAATACCCAATCCCCTTGTTTACATTCCTGCACTTTAACCTTTCTGCCATTTACATTCATCTTTTACATCCTTGCACTTTGAACTTCTGTTATTACAATCCAGCCTTTACTTTCTTGCACTTTAAGTTTTTGCTATTACATTTCTAGTTATTTAGTTCAGTCTATTTTACTTTCAGTCCTTTAAATTCCTTGTCATTTAATTCGCTGCAATTTACTTTCAAGATAAGAATCTCAATAAATCACACAATCTGTCTGCCTAACTAGAATATCATTTAACCAAAGTTGCTTAATCCACCAATTCTCGTGGGATCGACCTCACTTTTAGTGAGTTTTACTACTTGATGCGACCCGGTATACTTGCCGGTGGTTATACGTGAAATTTAATTTTTTTTTCACATATCAAGTTTTTGGCGTCGTTGTTAGAAATTGCAAAGATTAACAATGATTAAGTTAGTGGTTGTCTAGACTAGGCATTTTTCTTTCCTTTTGTTTAAAGCACATTAACTATTTGACACTTTGTGTCATCTAACCCTCTAACAACACTCTGTCCTCAGAGTGTACATTTTTCATTTGGCTTGTTTGTGATTGTGCATGCTAGGAGGAAGGAGATGATCATCCACATCTTTTGATTCTGTGCCTGAAAGGACCTTCCGGAGACTTAGAAGAGAAGCAAGAAGAAATGGGGTAATTGGTAAAGTGGGCTTAGAAGAAGAAGATCAAATCATGGAGGGCAATCTGCATAACCCTCCTAAGGATGTTGCTAACAACAATGGACCACCTAGAAAAGTATTGGCTTCATATACCATTCTTAATCGCAGGAACTGTGGAAGCACCATACTCACTCCAAATGTGCATGCTAATAACTTTGAGCTGAACTCAACTCATTACTTTGGTACAAAACAATTGCTCTTATGAAGGGGGTCTCCTTGAGGACCTGATGAGCGGATAATTTATACGCTTTTTGGCATTGTTTTTAGGTAGTTTTTAGTAAGTTCAAGCTACTTTTAGGGATGTTTTCATTAGTTTTTATGTTAAATTCACATTTCTGGACTTTACTATGAGTTTGTGTGTTTCTGTGATTTCAGGTAATTTCTGGCTGAAATTGAGGGACTTGAGCAAAACTCTGAAAAATGCTGACAAAAGGACTACTGATGCTGTTGGAATCTGACCTCCCTACACTCGAAATGGATTTTCTGGAGCTACCGAACTCCAAATGGCGCACTCTCAACGGCGTTTGAAAGTAGACATCTAGAGCTTTCCAGCAATATATAATAGTTCATACTTTATTCGGAAATTGACGACGTAACTTGGCGTTGAAACGCCAAGTACATGCTGCTGTCTGGAGTTAAAAGTTAAACGCCAGAAAAACGTCATGATCCGGAGTTGAACGCCCAAAACACGTCATAACTTAGACTTCAACTCCAAGAAAAGCCTCAGCTCGTGGATAGATCAAGCTCAGCCCAAGCATACACCAAGTGGGCCCGAAAGTGGATTTATGCATCAATTACTTACTCATGTAAACCCTAGTAGCTAGTCTAGTATAAATAGGACTTTTTTACTATTGTATTAGACATCTTTTGATCACTTTAGATCTGAAGAGCATCTTGGGACGATTAGTTCTCAGATCATGGGGGCTGGCCATTTGGCCATGCCTGAACCTTTCACTTATGTATTTTCAACGGTGGAGTTTCTGCACACCATAGATTAAGGGTGTGGAGCTCTGCTGTACCTCAAGTTTCAATGCAATTATTATTACTTTCTATTTAATTCTCTTTTATTCTTATTCCAAGATATACGTTGCACAACACTTTGATGAATGTGATGATCTGTGACACTCATCATCATTCTCACCTATGAACGCGCGTGATTGACAACCACTTCCGTTCTACCTTAGGCCGGACGCATATCTCTTAGATTCCCCAACAGAATCTTCGTGGTACAAGTTAGATAGATGGCGGCATTCATGAGGATTCGGAAAGTCTAAACCTTGTCTATCGTTTCCGAGTAGGATTCTGGGATTGAATGACTGTGACGAGCTTCAAACTCCTGAAGGCTGCGCGTGATGACAAACACAAAAGAATCAAGGGATTCTACTCCAACCTGATTGAGAACCGACAGATGATTAGCCGTGCTGTGACAGAGCATAGGACCATTTTCACGAGGATGGGATGTAGCCATTGACAACGGTGATGCCCTACATACAGCTTGCCATGGAAAGGAGTAAGAAGGATTGGATGAAAGCAATGAGAAAGTAGAGATTCAAGAGGAGCATAGCATCTCCATACGCCTATCTGAAATTCCCACTATTGATTTACATAAGTATTTCTATCCCTGTTTATTTTCTTTTTACTATTAGTTTTCGAACTCATCATAAACCAATTTAATCTGCCTAACTGAGATTTACAAGGTGACCATAGCTTGCTTCATACCAACAATCCCCGTGGGATCGACCCTTACTCACGTAAGGTTTATTACTTGGACGATCCAGTGCACTTGCTGGTTAGTTGTGCGGAGTTGTGAGTTGAATATTAGACACCGTGATATTGAGCACCAAGTTTTTGGAGCCATTACCGGGAATTCTTTCGAGTTAGAAAAGAATGAATCACAATTTTGTCCACCAAGTTTTTGGCGTCGTTGCTGGGGATTGTTCAAGTATGGACAACTGACGGTTCATCTTGTTGCTCAGATTAGGTAATTTTCTTTTCAAAAATCTTTTTCAAAATTTTTCTTTTCTTTTTTGTTTTTCCAAAATATTTTCGAAAACAAAAATTAATAAAAATCCAAAAAAAATTAGAAAATCATAAAAATCAAAAATATTTTGTGTTTCTGTTTGAGTCTTGAGTCAATTTTAAGTTTGGTGTCAATTGCATGCTTTAAAAAATTTTCTGCATTTTTCGAAAATCCCATGCATTCATAGTGTTCTTCATGATCTTCAAGTTGTTCTTGACAAGTCCTCTGTTTGATCTTGATGTTTTTGTTTTGTGTTGTTTTTGTTTTCATATGCATTTTTCGTTTGTTAGAGTCCATGCATTAAAAGATTTCTAAGTTTGGTGTCTTGCATGTTTTCTTTGCATCAAAAATTTTTCAAAATTATGTTCTTGATGTTCATCATGATATTCAAAGTGTTCTTGGTATTCATCTTGACATTCACAGCATTCTTGCATGCATTCATTGTTTTGATCTAAAAATTTCATGCATTGAGTATTTTTGTTGTTTTTCTCTCTCATAATTAAAAATTCAAAAAATCAAAAAATTATCTTTTCCTTAGTTCCCTCCAAATTTTCGAAATTTTGGGTTGACTTGGTCAAAAATTTTTAAAAAATTAGTTGTTTCTTACAAGTCAAATCAAAATTTCAATTTTAAAAATCTTATCTTTTCAAAATCTTTTTCAAAAATTATATCTCTTTCATTTTTTTCTTATTTTCGAAAATTTTAAAAATTATTTTTCAAAATCTTTTTCGTATCTTTTATATCATATTTTCGAAAATATGCTAACAATTAATGTGATTGATTCAAAAATTTGAAGTTTGTTACTTTTTTGTTAAGAAAGGTTCAATCTTTAAATTCTAGAATCTTATCTTGTAGTTTCTTGTTAGTTAAGTCATTTTAAAAATTAAATCTTGTTCAAAATATCTTTTTATTAAAATTCTTTATCTTATCTTTTTTATCTTATCCTTCTCAAAATTTTATCTTTTTCAAAATTTGATTTCAAAATATCTTATCTAACTTCTTATCTTCTTATCTTTTTTAAAAATTAATTTCAAATCTTTTTCAATCAACTAACTAACTTTTTGTTTGTTTCTTATCTTTTTCAAAACCACCTAACTACTTTTCCCTCTCTAATTTTCGAAAATATCTTACCTCTTTTTCAAAAATTCTTTTTAATTAATTAATTGTTTCAAATTTTAATTTTAATTTTAATTTATCTTTAATTTTCGAAAATTACTAACCCCTTTTTCAAAATTATTTTCAAAATTTCCCCTCTCTTTTCTTATTCTATTTAATTATTTATTTACTAACACTTCTCTTCACCTCCCCTATCCTTACTCTTTATACAGACTATTCATTTTTTCTTCATTCTTCTCCCCTCTCTTTTTCTACTAACATAAAGGAATCTCTATACTGTGACATAGAGGATTCCTCTTTCTTTGCTTGTTTTCTTCTCTTTCATATGAGCAGGAACAGGGAAAAAGGCACTCTTGTTGAAATTGATCCTGAACCTGAAAGGACTCTGAAAAGGAAACTAAGAGAAACTAAATTACAACAATCCAGAAACAACCTTTCAGAAATTTTTGAACAAGAGAAGGAGATGGCAGCCGAAAATAATAATAATGCAAGGAGAATGCTTGGTGACTTCCCAAAGCCAACATCCAAATTTGATGGAAGAAGCATCTCCATTCCTGCCATTGGAGCCAACAACTTTGAGCTGAAGCCTCAACTAGTTGCTTTAATGCAACAAAACTGCAAGTTTTATGGACTTCCATCTGAAGATCCCTATCAGTTTTTAACTGAGTTCTTGCAGATCTGTGAGACTGTAAAGACGAATGGAGTTGATCCTAAAGTCTACAGACTCATGCTTTTCCCTTTTGCTGTAAGAGATAGAGCTAGAATATGGTTGGATTCACAACCCAAGGATAGCCTGGACTCCTGCGATAAGCTGGTCACTGCCTTCTTGGATAAATTCTTTCCTCCTCAAAAGCTGAGCAAGCTGAGAGTGGATGTTCAAACCTTTAAGCAAAAAGATGGTGAATCCCTCTATGAAGCTTGGGAAAGATACAAGCAGCTGACCAAAAGATGTCCATCTGACATGTTTTCAGAATGGACCATATTAGATATATTCTATTATGGTCTCTCTGAATTTTCGAAAATGTCATTGGACCATTCTGCAAGTGGATCTATTCACCTAAAAAAAATGCCTGAAGAGGCTCAAAAGCTCATTGACATGGTTGCAAACAACCAATTCATGTACACTTCTGAGAGGAATTCCGTGAATAATGGGATACCTCAGAAGAAAGGAGTTCTTAAAATTGATGCTCTGAATGCCATATTGGCTCAGAACAAAGTGTTGACTCAACAGGTCAACATGATCTCTCAAAATCTGAATGGATGGCAACATGCATCCAACAGTACTAGAGAGGCAGCTTCTGAAGAAGCTTATGATCTTGAGAACCCTGCCATGGCAGAGGTTAATTACATGGGTGAACCTTATGGAAACACTTATAACTCATCATGGAGAAATCATCCAAATTTCTCATGGAAGGATCAACAAAAACCTCAACAAGGCTTTAACAATGGTGGACGCAATAAGCTGAGCAATAGCAAGCCATATCCATCATCTTCTCAGCAACAGACAGAGAATTCTGAACAAAACACCTCTAATTTAGCCAATATAGTCTCTGATCTGTCAAAAGCCACTTTCAGTTTCATGAGTGAAACAAGATCCTCCATCAGAAATCTGGAGGCACAAGTGGGCCAGCTGAGTAAGAAAGTCATTGAAACTCCTCCCAGTATTCTCCCAAGCAATACAGAAGAGAATCCAAAAGGAGAGTGCAAGGCCATTGATTTAGTCAATATGGCCGAATGCACAAGGGAGGAGGAGGACGAAAATCCTAGTGAGAAAGACCTCCTAGGACGTCCCTCAAGCAAGAAGAAGTTTCCTATTAAGGATCCAAGGGAATCTGAGGCTCATATAGAGACCATAGAGATTCCATTAAATCTCTTTCTGCCATTCATGAGCTCTGAAGACTATTCTTCCTCTGAAGAGGATGAAGATGTAACTGGAGAGCAAGTTACTCAATACTTAGGAGCTATCATGAAGCTGAATGCCAAGTTGTTTGGTAATGAGACTTGGGAAAGTGAACCTCCCTTGCTCATTAGTGAACTGGATACTTGGATTCAGCAAACTCTACCTCAAAAGAAATAAGATCCTGGCAAGTTCTTAATACCTTGTACCATAGGCACCATGACCTTTGAAAAAGCTCTGTGTGATCTGGGGTCAGGGATAAATCTTATGCCACTCTCTGTAATGGAGAAGCTGAGAATCATTGAGGTACAACCTGCCTTGTTCTCATTACAATTGGCAGACAAGTCATTGAGACAAGCTTATGAAATAGTAGAGGACGTGTTAGGAAAGGTTGAAGGCCTTTACATCCCTGCTGATTTCATAATCTTAGACACTAGGAAGGAAGAGGATGATTGCATCATCCTTGGAAGACCTTTCCTAGCCACAGCAGGAGCTGTGATAGATGTCAACAGAGGTGAATTAGTCCTTCAATTGAATGGGAACTACCTTGTGTTTAAGGCACATGGCCATCCCTCTATGACAAAAGAGAGTAAGCATGAAGAGCTTCTCTCAATTCAGAGTCAGGAAGAGCCCCCACAGTCAAACTCTAAGTTTGGTGTTGGGAGGCCACAACCAAACTCTAAGTTTGGTGTTAAGACCCCATATCCAAACTCTAAGTTTGGTGTTGGGACTATACAACATTGACCTGATCACCTTGTGGCTCTATGAGAGCCACTGTCAAGCTATTGACATTAAAGAAGCGCTTGTTGGGAGGCAACCCAATTTTATTTATCTATTTTTTATTTTATTCTAGATTATTGTTATTTTGTGTTTTATTAGGTACATGATCATGAGGAGTCACGAAAAAAATCAGAAAAATTAAAAACAGAGTCAAAAATAGCAGAAAAAATTCGCACCCTGGAGGAAGCACAGGCTGGCGTTCAACGCCAGTGAGATGCATCTGGCTGGCGTTCAACGCCAGAACAGAGCATCATTCTGGCGCTGAACGCCAGAAACAAGCAACATTCTGGCGCTGAACGCCAGGAATGTGCCTAAAGAAGAAAAACTGGCGCTGAACGCCAGTAACAAGCATGAAACTGGCGTTCAACGCCAGAAACAGGCTTTACATGGGCGTTGAACGCCCAGAATGTGCACCACACGGCGTTTAAATGCCAGAATGGTGTGCAAAGGAAATTTACATGCCTATTTGGTGCAGGGATGGAATTCCTTGATACCTCAGGATCTGTGGACCCCACAGGATCACCTCAGGACCTGTGGACCCCACAGAATCCCCACCTACCATATTCCCACCTTACCTTCTAATCCTAGTTTTTGTGATTACTCTTCCCCATATCACACTTCCCAATACTCTTCACCAATCACCTCAATCTCTCTTCCCAATCACCCCCTTCACCACTCACATCCATCCACTCTTCCCCATAAACCCCACCTACCTTCAACATTCAAAAACATTTTCCCACCCAATCCCACCCTATATGGCCGAAACTTCACTCTCCCCTCTCACTATATATACCCTTCCATTCTACTTCATTTTCACACAACACAACCCCCTCTTCCATACCTTGACCGAACCTACACTTCACCTTCTCCTCCATATTCTCTTCTTCTTCTTCTTCTCTTCTTTCTTCTATTGCTCGAGGGCGAGCAATATTTTAAGTTTGGTGTGGTAAAAGCATAAGCTTTTTTTTTGTTTTTCCATTACCATCAATGGCACCTAAGGCCGGAGTATCCTCTAGAAAAGGAAAAGGGAAGACAAAAGCTTGCACCTCCGAGTCATGGGAGATGGAAAGATTCATCTCCAAAAGCCATCAAGACCACTTCTATGATGTTCTGGCAAAGAAGATTGATGAGCGGATAATTTATACGCTTTTTGGCATTGTTTTTAGTATGTTTTTAGTATGATTTAGTTAGTTTTTAGTATATTTTTATTAGTTTTTAGTTAAAATTCACTTTTCTGGACTTTACTATGAGTTTGTGTGTTTTTCTGTGATTTCAGGTATTTTCTGGCTGAAATTGAGGGACCTGAGCAAAAATCTGATTCAGAGGCTGAAAAGGACTGCAGATGCTGTTGGATTCTGACCTCCCTGCACTCGAAGTGGATTTTCTGGAGCTACAGAAGCCCAATTGGCACGCTCTCAACGGCGTTGGAAAGTAGACATCCTGGGCTTTACAGCAATAATAGTCCATACTTTGCCCGAGATTTGATGGCCCAAACCGGCGTTACAAATCAGCTTCAGAATTCCCAGCGTTTAACGCCGGAACTGGCATAAAAATTGGAGTTAAATGCCCAAACTGGCATAAAAGCTGGCGTTTAACTCCAGGAAGAGCCTCTACACGAAAATGCTTCAATGCTCAGCCCAAGCACACACCAAGTGGGCCCAGAAGTGGATTTTTCTGTCATTTACTCATTTCTGTAAACCCTAGATCACTAGTTCTCTATTAATAGAATCTTTTGACATTGTATCTGTACCTCATGACACTTTACACGTTTCTCATTGTATCTTCTACAGCATGAGTCTCTAAACCCCATGGTTGGGGGTGAGGAGCTCTGCTGTGTCTTGATGGATTAATGCAATTACTACTATTTTTCATTCAATCATGCTTGCTTCTATTCTAAGATATCACTTGTTCCTAAACCTGATGAATGTGATGATCCGTGACACTCATCATCATTCTCAACTATGGACGTGTGCCTGACAACCACCTCCGTTCTACCTTAGATTGAGTAGATATCTCTTAGATTCTTTAATCGGAATCTTCGTGGTATAAGCTAGAATTGATGGCGGCATTCAAGAGAATCCGGAAGGTCTAAACCTTGTCTGTGGTATTCTGAGTAGGATTCAATGATTGAATGACTGTGACGAGCTTCAAACTCGCGATTGCGGGGTGTTAGTGACAGACGCGAAAGAATCACTGGATTCTATTCCGACATGATCGAGAACCGACAGCTGGATAGCCGTGCCGTGACAGGGTGGGTTGAACATTTCCACTGAGAGGATGGGAGGTAGCCACTGACAACGGTGAAACCCTTGCATACAGCTTGCCATGGAAGGAGCCTTGCGTGCTTGAAGAAGAAGACAGTAGGAAAGCAGAGGTTCAGAAGATAGAGCATCTCCAAAACCTCAACCTATTCTCCATTACAGCAAAACAAGTACTTATTTCATGTTCTTTTGCTTTTCACAATCAATCCTGATAATTTTTTATATCCTGACTAAGAGTTTCGACATAACCATAGCTTGCTTCAAGCCGACAATCTCCGTGGGATCGACCCTTACTCACGTAAGGTATTACTTGGACGACCCAGTGCACTTGCTGGTTAGTTGTGCGGGATTGCAAAAGTGTGATTGCAATTTCGTGCACCAAGTTTTTGGCGCCGTTGCCGGGGATTGTTCGAGTTTGGACAACTGACGGCTTATCTTGTTGCTTAGATTAGGACTGTTTTATTTTTGTTGGTTTAGAGTCTTTTATTTGATTTTAGTTTCATATTTTAAGTTTGGTGTCTTCCTTGTGTTTTCCTTTAAGTTTTCAAAAATTTGTTCTTGGTGTTCATCTTGACCTTCAAAGTATTCTTGGTGTTCATCTTGACACTCAAAGTTTTCTTGTTTGTTCTCTTTGTTTCGATCTAAAATTTTTAAGTTTAGTGTCTTTTTGTTGTTTTTCTCTTTCCTCATTAAAATTTAAAAATCAAAAAAATATCCTTTCCTTATTTTACTCATAATTTTCGAAATTTTGCATTAATTTAGTCAAAGATTTTCAAAATCAAATCTTTTTAATTGCAATCATATTTTCAATCATATCTTTTTAATTTCTAATTCCAAAATCTTTTTAATTAACTAATTGATTTAGTTTTCAATTTGCTTTGATCTTATTTTCTTCCAGTTTTCAAAATTTTATTTATTTTCCATTTATTTTATTTTATTTTTTTTTTCTTTCGGTCATTTTTAATAAAAAAAATAAAAAAAATAATATCCACATCATCTCCCTTTCTCCATCATGGATCTAAGTGGAATTGAGCAGTCCAGAAGGACTCTGGGGTCATATGCTAACCCCATTACAGCTGCATATGGGAGTAGCATCTGTATACCTCCCATTAAAGCAAGCAACTTTGAGCTAAATCCTCAACTCATTACCGTGGTGCAGCAAAATTGCCTGTATTCCGGTCTTCCACAGGAAGAACCTACTGAGTTTCTGGCACAATTCTTACAACTTGCTGACACAGTACGTAATAAAGAGGTGGATCAGGATGTCTACAGATTATTACTGTTTCCATTTGCTGTAAAAGATCAAGCTAAGAGGTGGTTGAATAACCAACCTACAGCAAGCATAAAGACATGGAAATAGTTATCAGATAAATTCCTGAATCAATTTTACCCTCCAAAAAGGATGACACAGCTAAGGCTGGACATCCAAGGTTTTAAACAGGAGGATAATGAATACCTTTATAATGCCTGGGAGAGGTATAGAGGTATGCTAAGAAAATGCCCCTCTGAAATGTTTTCAGAGTGGGTACAGTTAGACATCTTCTACTATGGGCTTACAGAAAAAGCTCAGATGTCTCTAGACCACTCAGCTGGTGGATCTATACATATGAGGAAGACGATTGAGGAGGCTCAAGAGCTTATAGATACTGTTGCTAGAAATCAACATTTGTACTCTAGCAATGAGTTCTCTACAAAAGAAGAAGTTATGGCAGTAGCCACTGATCCTAATCCTCAAGAACAGATGGTTGAGCTTAATCAGCAATTACACCTGATGACAAAACAGTTAGCAGAATTTAAAGAGATGCTCCAAGAAACTAAAATTGCTAACAAGAACATAGAATCACAGTTGAATCAGGCAAAACAGTAGCTATCTAAACAGATAACAGAAGAATGCCAAGCAGTTCAACTGAGGAGTGGGACGACATTGAATAACACTGCTCAAAGTAGCAAAAAGCCAAACCACTATCCAAAATCCCTCTGAGGACAGTAAAAGCCCAGAGAGGAATACTCTTGGCGTTCAAATGCCAGAAAAGGGGGGAAAGCTGGCGTTAAACGCCCATTCCCTGCCCAGTTCTGGCGTTCAAACGCCAGAAAAGGGGGAAAAGTTGGCGTTAAACGCCCATTTTCCACCCAACCCTGGCGTTCAAACGCCAATGGGGAATCAGACACCTGAGAGTGCTGATAGTAACCCCTCTAAAAAGGCTTCTCCAACCACCTCTGTAAGGAATAAACCTGCAGCAACTAAGGTTGAAGAATATAAAGCCAAGATGCCTTATCCTCAGAAACTCCGCCAAGCGGAGCAGGATAAGCAATTTGCCCGCTTTGCAGACTACCTAAGGACTCTTGAAATAAAGATTCCGTTTGCAGAGGCACTTGAGCAAATACCTTCTTATGCTAAGTTCATGAAAGAGATCTTAAGTCATAAGAAGGATTGGAGAGAAACTGAAAAAGTATTTCTCACTGAAGAATGCAGTGCAGTCATTCTGAAAAGCTTACCAGAAAAGCTTCAAAATCCAGGAAGCTTTATGATACCATGCACATTAGAAGGTGCTTGCACCAAGACAGCCCTGTGTGACCTTGGAGCAAGCATCAATCTAATACCTGCATCCACTATCAGAAAGCTTGGGTTGACTGAAGAAGTCAAACCAACCCGGATATGCCTCCAACTTGCTGATGGCTATATTAAATATCCATTAGGCATAATTGAGGACATGATTGTCAAGGTTGGGCCATTTGCCTTTCCAACTGATTTTGTAGTGCTGGAAATAGAGGAGCACAAGAGTGCAACTCTCATTCTAGGAAGACCTTTCCTAGCAACTGGACGAACTCTCATTGATGTACAAAAAGGGGAAGTAACCCTGAGAGTCAATGAGGATGAGTTCAAGTTGAATGTTGTCAAAGCTATGCAGCATCCAGACACATCAAATGACTGCATGAGCGCTGATATTATTGACTCTTTGGTGGAGGAGGTCAATATGACTGAAAGTATTGAATCAGAGCTAGAGGACATCTTTAAAGATGTTCATCCTGATCTGGATGAACTAAAGGAAATAAAAGAAATTCTGAAAATTCCTCAAGAAGAAGATAAGCCTCCTAAACCCGAGCTCAAGCCACTACCACCATCCTTGAAATATGCATTTCTGGGAGAAGGTGACACTTTTCCAGTGATCATAAGCTCTGCTTTAAATCCACAGGAAGAGGAAGCACTAATTCAAGTGCTGAGGACACACAAGACAGCTCTTGGGTGGTCCATAAGTGATCTTAAGGGTATTAGCCCAGCAAGATGCATGCACAAGATCCTATTGGAGGATGATGCTAAACCAGTGGTTCAACCACAAAGGCGGCTAAATCCAGCCATGAAGGAGGTGGTGCAGAAAGAGGTCACTAAGTTACTAGAGGCTGGGATTATTTATCCTATTTCTGATAGCCCCTGGGTGAGCGCTGTCCACGTTGTCCCCAAGAAGGGAGGCATAACAGTGGTTCATAATGAAAAGAATGAACTAGTTCCTACAAGAACAGTTACAGGGTGGCGCATGTGTATTGACTACAGAAGGCTCAATACAGTCACCAGAAAGGATCATTTTCCTTTACCATTCATAGACCAGATGCTAGAGAGACTAGCAGGTCATGAATACTACTGCTTTTTGGACGGCTACTCAGGTTACAACCAAATTGCAGTAGATCCTCAAGACCAAGAGAAAACAGCGTTTACATGTCCTTCTGGAGTATTTGCCTACAGAAGGATGCCTTTTGGTCTGTGCAATGCACCTGCAACCTTTCAGAGGTGCATGCTCTCTATCTTCTCAGATATGGTAGAGAAATTTCTCGAAGTCTTCATGGATGACTTTTCAGTATTTGGAGACTCATTCAGCTCCTGCCTTAACCATCTAGCACTTGTTCTGAAAAGATGCCAAGAGACCAACCTAGTTTTAAACTGGGAAAAATGTCACTTTATGGTGACTGAAAGGATTGTCCTTGGGCATAAAATTTCAAACAAGGGAATAGAGGTGGATTAAGCTAAAGTTGAAGTAATTGAAAAATTACCACCACCTACAAATGTTAAGGCAATCAGAAGCTTTCTGGGGCATGCAGGATTCTACAGAAGGTTTATAAGGGATTTTTCAGAAATTGCCAAACCTCTGAGTAATCTGCTAGCTGCTGACACTCCATTTATTTTTGATAATGAGTGTCTGCAGGCGTTTGAGACTTTGAAAGCTAAGCTAGTCACAGCACCAGTCATCTCTGCACCAGACTGGACATTACCATTTGAACTAATGTGTGATGCCAGTGACCATGCCATTGGTGCAGTATTGGGACAAAGGCATGGTAAGCTTCTGCACGTCATTTATTATGGCAGCCGTATTCTAAATGATGCACAGAAGAACTACACAACCACAGAAAAGGAGTTACTTGCAGTGGTTTATGCCATTGACAAGTTCAGATCTTATTTAGTAGGATCAAAAGTGATTGTGTACACTGACCATGCTGCTCTTAAATATCTACTCACAAAGCAGGATTCAAAACCCAGGCTCATAAGATGGGTGTTGCTTCTGCAAGAGTTTGATATAGAAATAAGAGACAGAAAAGGGACAGAGAATCAAGAAGCTGATCACCTGTCCCGGATAGAACCAGTAGCAGGAGCATCCCTCCTTCCTACTGAGATCTCTGAAACCTTTCCGGATGAGCAATTGTTTGCTATTCAGGAAGCTCCGTGGCTTGCAGACAGTGCAAACTATAAGACTCAAGGTTCTCCTTCTGTAACCATGGAAAGGAAGCATGAAGAGCTTCCCTCGAAACAGAGTCAAACAGAGCCCCCACAGTCAAACTCTAAGTTTGGTGTTGGGAGGCCACCACCAACTTCTAAGTTTGGTATTGAACCCCCACATTCAAACTCTAAGTTTGGTGTTGGGAGGTTCCAACATTACTCTGAACATCTGTGAGGCTCTATGAGGGCCCACTGTCAAGCTACTGACATTAAAGAAGCGCCTGTTGGGAGGCAACCCAATGTTATATTTATTATTTTCCTTTGTTATTTTATGTTTTCTATAGGTTGATGATCATAGGAAGTCAGAAATTCAATTGAAAAAGCAGAAACAGAATGAAAAACAGAAAGAAAAACAGTACACCTTGGAGGAAAACCTTGCTGGCGTTTAAACGCCAGTAAGGGCAGCAAATGGGCGTTTAACGCCCAGTCTGGCACCATTCTGGGCGTTTAACGCCAGAAAGGGGCACCAGACTGGCGTTAAACCCCAGGAATGGGCACCAAGCTGGCGTTAAACGCCAGAAATGGGCACTAGCCCAGCGTTTAACGCCAGGATTGGTAGTAGGAGCATTTTTGCTCACCACTTGGTGCAGGGATGAATTATCCTTGACACCTCAGGGTCTGTGGACCCCACAGGATCCTCACCTACCCCACCACTCTCTCTCTTCTTTCTTTTTTTGCTCGAGGACGAGCAAATCTTCTAAGTTTGGTGTGGTAAAAGCGTTGCTTTTTGTTTCTCCATAACCATTTATGGCACCTAAGGCCGGAGAAACCTCTAGAAAGAGGAAAGGAAGGCAAAAGCTTCCACCTCCAAGGGATGCACTTTCCTCCACAAAACTATTGGGAGCAAATCAACACCTCCCTAGGAGAATTGAGTTCCAACATGGGACAACTAAGGGTGGAGCACCAAGAACATTCCATCCTCCTCCATGAAATTAAAGAAGATCATAGAATCATGAGAGAGGAGCAACAAAAGCAAGGAAGAGACATTGAGGAGCTCAAGCACTCCATAGGATCATCAAGAGGAAGAACAAGCCGCCATCACTAAGGTGGACCCGTTCTTTAATCTCCTTGTTCTTTATTTTCTATTTTTCGAATTTCTATGCTTATGTTTATCTATGTTTGTGTCTTATGATCATTAGTGTCTTAGTGTCTATGCCTTAAAGTTATGAATGTCCTATGAATCCATCACCTCTCTTAAATGAAAAATGCTTTAATTACAAAAGAACAAGAAGTACAGGATTTCGAATTTATCTCTAAAACTAGTTGAATTAGTTTGATGTGGTGACAATACTTTTTGTTTTCTGAATGATTGCTTGAACAGTGCATATGTCTTTTGAATTTGTTGTTTTAAGAATGTTAAAATTGTTGGCTCTTGAAAGAATGATGGAAAAGGAAAACTGTTATTGAGGATCTGAAAAATCATCAATTGATTCTTGAAGCAAGAAAAAGCAGTGAATACAAAAAAAAAAGAAGTAGAAAAGAGAAAAAGAAAGAGCAAGCAGAAGAAGCCAATAGCCCTTTAAACCAAAAGGCAAGGGTAATAAAAAGGATCCAAGGCTTTGAGCATCAGTGGATAGGAGGGCCTACAGGAATAACATCCTGGCCTAAGCGGCTAAACCAAGCTGTCCCTAACCATGTGCTTGTGGCGTGAAGGTGTCAAGTGAAAACTTGAGACTGAGCGGTTAAAGTCGTGATCCAAGGTAAAAAGAGTGTGCTTAAGAACCCTGGACACCTCTAATTGGGGACTCTAGCAAAGCTGAGTCACAATCTGAAAAGGTTCACCCAATTATGTGTCTGTGGCATGTATGTATCCGGTGGTAATACTGGAAGACAGAGTGCTTTGGGCCACGGCCAAGACTCATAAAGTAGCTGTGTTCAAGAATCATCATACCTAACTAGGAGAATCAATAACATTATCTGAATTCTGAGTTCCTATGGATGCCAATCATTCTGAACCTCAAAGGATAAAGCGAGGTGCCAAAACTGTTCGGAAGCAAAAAGCTACTAGTCCCGCTCATCTAATTGGAACTATGTTTCTTTGATATTTTGGAGTCTATAGTATATTCTCTTCTTTTTATTCTATTTTGATTTTCAGTTGCTTGGGTACAAGCAACAATTTAAGTTTGGTGTTGTGATGAGCGGATAATTTATACGCTTTTTGGCATTGTTTTTAGTATGTTTTTAGTATGATTTAGTTAGTTTTTAGTATATTTTTATTAGTTTTTAGTTAAAATTCACTTTTCTGGACTTTACTATGAGTTTGTGTATTTTTCTGTGATTTCAGGTATTTTCTGGCTGAAATTGAGGGACCTGAGCAAAAATCTGATTCAAAGGCTGAAAAGGACTGCAGATGCTGTTGGATTCTGACCTCCCTGCACTCGAAGTGGATTTTCTGGAGCTACAGAAGCCCAATTGGCGCGCTCTCAACGGCGTTGGAAAGTAGACATCCTGGGCTTTACAGCAATGTATAATAGTCCATACTTTGCCCGAGATTTGATGGCCCAAACCGGCGTTGCAAATTAGCTTCAGAATTCCCAGCGTTTAACGCCGGAACTGGCATAAAAATTGGAGTTAAACGCCCAAACTGGCATAAAAGCTGGCGTTTAACTCCAGGAAGAGCCTCTAGACGAAAATGCTTCAATGCTCAGCCCAAGCACACACCAAGTGGGCCCGGAAGTGGATTTTTCTGTCATTTACTCATTTCTGTAAACCCTAGATCACTAGTTCTCTATTAATAGAATCTTTTGACATTGTATCTGTACCTCATGACACTTTACACATTTCTCATTGTATCTTCTACAGCATGAGTCTCTAAACCCCATGGTTGGGGGTGAGGAGCTCTGCTGTGTCTTGATGGATTAATGCAATTACTACTGTTTTTCATTCAATCATGCTTGCTTCTATTCTAAGATATCACTTGTTCCTAAACCTGATGAATGTGATGATCCGTGACACTCATCATCATTCTCAACTATGAACGTGTGCCTGACAACCACCTCCGTTCTACCTTAGATTGAGTAGATATCTCTTGGATTCTTTAATCGGAATCTTCGTGGTATAAGCTAGAATTGATGGCGGCATTCAAGAGAATCCGGAAGGTCTAAACCTTGTCTGTGGTATTCTGAGTAGGATTCAATGATTGAATAACTGTGACGAGCTTCAAACTCGCGATTGTGGGGCGTTAGTGACAGACGCAAAAGAATCACTAGATTCTATTCCGACATGATCGAGAACCGACAGCTGGATAGCCGTGCCGTGACAGGGTGCATTGAACATTTCCACTGAGAGGATGGGAGGTAGCCACTGACAATGGTGAAACCCTTGCATACAGCTTGCCATGGAAGGAGCCTTGCGTGCTTGAAGAAGAAGACAGTAGGAAAGCAGAGGTTCAGAAGATAGAGCATCTCCAAAACCTCAACCTATTCTCCATTACTGCAAAACAAGTACTTATTTCATGTTCTTTTGCTTTTCACAATCAATCCTGATAATTTTTGATATCCTGACTAAGAGTTACGAGATAACCATAGCTTGCTTCAAGCCGACAATCTCCGTGGGATCGACCCTTACTCACGTAAGGTATTACTTGGACGACCCAGTGCACTTGCTGGTTAGTTGTGCGGGATTGCAAAAGTGTGATTGCAATTTCGTGCACCAAAGATGATGATCCCTGAGGTCCCTTTCAAGCTCAAGAAAAATGAATATCCGGAGATCCGACATGAAATCCGAAGAAGAGGTTGGGAAGTCCTAACCAACCCCATGCAACAAGTCAGAATCTTAATGGTTTAAGAGTTCTATGCCAATGCATGGATCACTAGGAACCATGATCAAAGTATGAACCCGAGTCCAAAGAATTATCTCATAATGGTTCGGGGGAAATACTTAGATTTTAGTCCGGAAAATGTGAGGTTGGCATTCCACTTGCCTATGATGCAAGGAGATGAACGCCCTTACACTCACTACAAGAAAATGGAATATTTGTAACAAAAAATTTGTATCAAATTTAAAATTGTTACAAAAAATAGTATTTTGTAATAATAATATGTGATTGTTACAAAAGAATAATGTTTTGTAACAACATTACAAGTTGTTGCAAAATATGATATTATTTTGTAACAACCTTTTTTATTTTGTTACAAATTATGTTAGTTTTTGTAACGAGACGGTGTTTTGTTACAAAATATTACAATATTTTGTAACAAAAAAAACAAGGTGCAAAAATTTAAAATATTTTGTAACAAATTTTGTTTTTTGTTTCAAAAACTCTAATTGTTTTGTAACAAAACAATTTTTTGTTTCAAAAACTCCAATTGTTTTGTAATAAAAAATTAATTTGTCAGAAAATTCAATATTATTTGTAACAAGTTAATTATTTGTCACAAAATATAAATATATTTTATAACAATTTTTTTTTCAAAATGTTAAACACTTTAAGAGTAAAAAAAATTGTGTATATATTTTTTTCAAAATAATTTTATTTTGTAACATCCTGCATTTTTGAAAATCTAAATATAAATAAATTGTGATTTTATTTTATTAAGTTTAAACTTTATAATTTTAGAAATTATTTTATTAGAAATAATTAAATAGATTCGGAGATGATTTTATTATAAATCAATTAAGATTCTTAAGTAATTTTATTATAATTGAATATTTTGAGTAATTTTTGTAATTGAAAATAAGAAAGAATTATATAGCTTAATTTAAGTAACTTTTATCATGAAAAAGTTATAACTTATTATTAATTTAAACTTCTTATTTTATAAACTAATCTATTAAGAGTAATTAAATTAGTTTTATTAATATTTGAAGTTAAATTAATTAATATTCTTGTGCAAATTTTATAATTGGTCATTTGAAATTAAAATTCAATAATAGAAGTATTATAGAATTGTAAGACCTAGAAATTTTAGAAGATTTTATTAAGAGCTAATTTAGATTTATTTATCATTAAGTATTTAATCTCTGAAATTATTTTATTAAAGATAATTAAAACAAATTTTGATTAATTGAGTTTAAAGTAATTTAAGGTTTTATCTGATTTTATAATTATCGAATTATTTTCTATATTTAAATTATAAAGTTTAGCAAATAAAAAATAATAAAATTTTTTATATAATTTGATTTAAATAATTGAGATTTCAGAATTTAATACAAATAATTTTATAAATAAAAAATTAATTATATTATCTTATAATTTTAATTAGATTAATTGATTTCAAATCAATTAATATTTTAATATAATAAATAATATTTTAGAATAATTTTAGAGATACAATTAGATTCTTGATTAACTCAAAATCCCCAATTTCATACATACACAAAATCCTATTTTACCCTAAATTAAATCCTAACCTCACAGCCACTCACCATCCACCGCCCCCAAGGCCTATACACCCACATACAGAAGAAATGAAGAAAGGGAAGAGAGAAGTGGGAAGAACCGAGTGGGGAGGAGGAAAGGGAGAGCACATAGAGCAGAGGGAGGATAGAGAGAGAGGACGTGCTACTGCCGTCGTCTAGTCGCCGCGCCATGGCTGCTGTTCATACGCCGCCGTCATTGACAAGGGGAGAGACAGAGCTCGCGATGCAGGAGGAGAAGAGAAGCCATCGTCCCGCGTTGATTCCGGTTTCGCCGCGTCATCTCGCCGTCGAGGTCGCAACCACCATCACCGCCGAAGCTGCGCGTTTGTCCTTGGTCGCGCCGCCGCTGTCGTCCAAGGAGCCGCCACCTCTGTTCGTCGACATCGTTCAGGGAAGAAGGAAGAGCCGTGCGAGCGTCAGTGGAGGAGAGAGCCTCTGCTGCGTCACCACCGCGCTTGGATGCTGCTGTCGAAACCACTCCTGCCACCGCTGCTACTAGGGTTTGTCATCGTCAAGCCCCGCGTTGCCATCATTGGAGGAGCCGCCGCCGGTGTGGTCGGAGCCACCGTTGCTAGTTTGGTCAGAGCCGCTGTCGCTGGTGAGAGAGAGAGGCTAGCCAGTTCTGCTTCTGGTTTCTAAAATCTGACAAGAACTACACTGCAGCTGCTGGAGTTACTGTTGCTGTTGCTCTGGCTCCGTTTTGAACCGTTAAACCGCAACTATTTTGGTAAGCCCTACCTTGTTTCTGATTCTACCTTGTTCTACCAATTTGTTTTATCTTAAAGCATGTTGCTGAAACTATTTGTATTGGATAAAGTGCTTATAATAAGTTACGTTGCCGTTGCTGCCACGGTCGTCGGTGAGTCATGCACCGCCATGGTTAAGAATTTCTTAATTGACATGAATGACTTGAAATGCATTTGAAATTAGTTAGTTGTTGTGATTATTCTGAGCTGTGATTGAATTTAGATGCTGTTGTGAACAATGATTTAGTTTAATTTATTAAATTGAAATATGCCGAGTTAATTATTGAAAAGCTCTCGTATGGATAATTGATGAATTGAGTTTGGATTGTTGCTGTGAATGTAATTGGTTTTGTTGTTATGAGAGACTAATTGATAGAAATAAGCTTGGTTTGAGATTGTGAAATTTGTATTAAGTTTGATGATATTTTAGTGTTTCAATTGGAGTATTGAATTCAGGTTATGGCTGTGAATGTTTTTGGGCTTTGTTGTGAGTGTTTGAAGCAGAAATTGATATTGGTTTTTCTGATTTTGATGGAATTGTTGAAAAGTTCTGACTCTATACTGAATTAATTGAGTTGTGTGGCTGAAATTATGATTGGAATGATTGAGATTTTTGAGTGGAACTTTGGTTGAATTCGTTGATTTTTTGAAATTGAATTATAAATTGTTTGATGAGAGATTATTGTGATTTATGTATTTTGATGGATCAAATTGAATATGCTGTTGAACATTACATAAGTGTGGAAATATAGATGTGTTGTGTCAAACGCAGCTGCAAATCCTTCTCAATAGCGCCTATTTTTGGGGTAAATAATTTGATTATGGTGTTAAGATCTGAACTTCTGATTGTAAAGTTAATTGTTTATGGCTTCAGTCCTTGAATTCATTTAATGTTATCATAGTTTCAATTGGTGTAATATGTTGTTGGAAATGACATAAATACCTTTCGAATAGTTACTTGTGCTTATAGTGATTGCATTGTGTGTGCATTTGTTGTTGAATAATTTCTCACATTAAGTTGTTATTGTTGCTCTATACTTGCTGTTGGTTACTGCTGATTTTTCCCCCTCATTGCTTGCTTGTTAAATGATTCTTAAATTCAATGAGAAGGGAAATGCTGCTGAGTTATTGTTGTTTGTGTTGGAATATATGATGGTTGCTGAATTGAGATTGGTTTTATTGATAAATCTGTTGCTGAAATCATTTAGTTTGGCTTGATTGATTTTCTGTTGAATTAATGGATAAACTGATGTGCTCCTATTGCTTGCAAGTGTAATGGTTATTGACTTCAATGAATAGAATGCTTCTTGAATCCATTACCTTTGTTCATTTTACTGTTTTGGGTGCTGTATGATGGGTCATTGATTGCTGTTCTGTTCAGTGCTACTCTGCTTCTTGCTGGTTGGATTGGTTTTAATTGTATCCTCATGTTTTCTTGCTGGAATTTGCTTATTTACTTGCTTCTTATGAATTCATTATGATTTTTTGTGTTTTTAACTGTCAAAGAATTCATATGAAATTTGAATTGATTGATTGAAATTGTGAAATAGGCAAATTTACTGCTGAAATGCTGCCGGAATTTATCTTAATCTATTTTCAATATTCATCTTTGATTCAATTAATTGATTGAGTTGGTATTTAATTGCTTTTGGTTTTCAACTATTGCTAAGCTCAATTGATTGATTATCCGGCTAAGTGCTTCACTGTTTTGGTTGTTGGAAGCTGGAAGCTTCGGGTTTTGTTATTCACTATTTAGTTGTTGTCCTATTTGGTTGATCAATTAAACTGCATTGTGTTGTTTGAGCAAACAAGTTCTATTTGACGAATTTCTGTGTCAAAATAGACCCTTGTTTGCTACATGATTTCTGATTGCCTCAAGATATTTCTTTGCAAGTTGTGGTCATGCCTTTAACATTCTTTGCCCTTTTTTCATACTAAATTACTCCTATGCATTGAATAGTTCAAGTGAATTTTCAAATTGAACACGAACTTGAAATTCTTTTAAAAAAAGAGCCTACTCTTTTGCATGCTCTCCCAAGGTTAAAGATTTATTTCTACCAATGTGGCTAATTTGATTTATTTTATTCATGCCTAACTTACCTTAAGTCACATAGGGCATGAATTTTTCAAGTCTTGTCTCAACCTTGTGACTTTTATGCTTCATTGGAATTTGGTGTTTGAATGTTCTTTGGCTTACATGTTTCTTTATGTTTCTAACTTAGTCAATACCAAATTGTTTTAATTTATGCCACTTACTTGTGATTGATATTTACTTGATTATGTGCTCTACACATACATGTGTATCACTTATTTTGGCATTTTGAATTGTTGAGAAGTGAATACAAACTTGCTTGTTTTGAAAATTTAGAAACTTTTTGAACTTAAGGAACTTTTGACTATGCACCTAACTTTTTGTTTCAGTTTTTCTTATTTACAGGAGTGCTAAAATGGTGACCACATGCTACCTTGAGGGCTCAAGAATATTTTGATTCATAGAGACACTAATCTATGTTAGAACTTTTAACTTTTGGTTGAACTTGTGTAAGACATATAACTTGTAGAACTAATCAATGTACTCACTAATGTTATTTTGTTTTAAAACAATGTTAGATAAATAAGGCATGTTTGAATTATGTATGTTTTTACATATTATATAAATGTAGACTTGCTTAGTAAAATAGTTAATATATTAGTTAATTAAAAAAATAATTTAGTAAATTATGCATGTAATTTGTAATAAAAAAAATTGTTACAAAATAATTAATTTGCTTTCGTAACTAAAGAAAAAAAATGTTACAAAATCATGTTACATTTTGTAACAAAATTTTTTGATAGGGAAAAAAATTGACTGTTACGAAAAATACCTTTAAGATCAAAATTTGTTACCACTTTTGTAACGGCTTCTAGTTTTTTGTATCAGAAAAAATTGTTACAAAATATGGTATTGAATTGTAACAGTTCTATTTTTCGTTACAAAAACTTTTTGTAACGGGACTTACTGCAATGGACCCTTTTTTTGTTACAAAAAACTTTTGTTTCAAAATTTTGACGTTTTATAACAATATTTTTTGTTACAAATGCGCCTTTTTCTTGTAGTGACTAGAAGGGTCAACTTTAATCAAAGGTTGGACCAAGTCCTAATGGACACATGTGTGGAAGGAGCTCAATGGAAGAGAGACTCCAAAGGCAAGCCAGTCCAACTAAAAAGACTGGACCTCAAGCCTGTGGCTAGAGGATGGTTGGAATTCATTCAACGCTCCATCATTCCCACTAGCAACCGATCTGAAGTTACTGTGGATCGGGCCATCATGATTCATGGCATCATGATTGGAGAGGAAGTAGAAGTTCATGAGGTCATCTCCAATGAAATCTACAAAATAGCCGACAAGCCCTCACCCATGGCACGGCTAGCTTTTCCTCACCTTATTTGCCATCTATGCTACTCAGCTGGAGTTATCATAGAAGGAGACATATCCATTGAAGAGGATAAGCCCATCACCAAGAAAAGGATGGAGCAAGCAAGAGAGACCCTTCACGATTCTCAAGAGATGCATGAGGAAGCTCATCATCAAGAAATCCCTGAGATGCCTCAAGGGATGCACTTTCCTCCCAACAACTATTGGGAACAACTCAACACTTCCTTAGAAGATTTGAGCCACAATGTGGAACAATTAAGGGTGGAACATCATGAGCACTCCATCATTCTCCAAGAAATAAGAGAAGACCAAAGAGGAATGAGGGAGGAGCAACAAAGGCAAGGAAGGGACATAGAAGAGCTTAAGGACATTGTTGGTCCTTCAAGAAGAAGACGCCACTAAGGTGGATTCATTCCTTGTTCTTATTTCTCTGTTTTTCGGTTTTTTATGTTATGTGTTTATCTATGTTTTGTGTCTTTACTTCATGATCATTAGTATGTAACCATGCCTTAAAGCTATGAATAAAATCCATTAATCCTTCACCTCTCTTAAATGAAAAATATTTTAATTCAAAAGAACAAGAAGTACATGAATTTCGAATTTATCCTTGAATTTAGTTTAATTATATTGATGTGGTGACAATACTTTTTGTTTTCTGAATGAATGCTTGAACAGTGCATATGTCTTTTGATCTTGTTGTTCATGAATGTTAAAATTGTTGGCTCTTGAAAGAATTATGAACAAAGAGAAATGTTATTGATGATCTGAAAAATCATGAAATTGATTCTTGAAGCAAGAAAAAGCAGTGAATAGCAAAAGCTTGCGAAAAAAAAAAGATTTTTGGCAAAAAAAAATAGAAAGAAAAAGAAAAAGCAAGCAGAAAAAGTCAATTGCCCTTAAAACCAAAAGGCAAGGGTAAAAAGGATCCAAGGCTTTGAGCATCAATGGATAGGAGGGCCCAAGGAAATAAAATCCAGGCCTAAGCAGCTAAATCAAGCTGTCCCTAACCATGTGCTTGTGTCATGAAGGTCCAAGTGAAAAGCTTGAGACTGAGTGGTTAAAGTCGTGATCCAAAGCAAAAGAGCGTGCTTAAGAGCTCTGGACACCTCTAACTGGGGACTTTAGCAAAGCTGAGTTAAAATCTGAAAAGGTTCACCCAGTTATGTGTCTGTGGCATTTATGTATCCGGTGGTAATACTGGAAAACAAAGTGCTTAGGGCCACGGCCAAGACTCATTAGTAGCTGTGTTCAAGAATCAACATGCTTAACTAGGAAAGTCAATAACACTATCCAAAATTCTAAGTTCCTAGAGAAGCCAATCATTCTAAACTTCAAAGGAAAAAGTGAGATGCCAAAACTGTTCAGAAGCAAAAAGCTACAAGTCCCGCTCATCTAATTATAATTAATATTCATTGATATTCTGGAATTTATAGTATATTCTCTTCTTTTTATCCTATTTGATTTTCAGTTGCTTGGGGACAAGCAACAATTTAAGTTTGGTGTTGTGATGAGCGGATAATTTATACGCTTTTTGGCATTGTTTTTAGGTAGTTTTTAGTAAGTTCAAGCTACTTTTAGGGATGTTTTCATTAGTTTTTATGTTAAATTCACATTTCTGGACTTTACTAAGAGTTTGTGTATTTTTCTGTGATTTCAGGTAATTTCTTGCTGAAATTGAGGGACTTGAGCAAAACTCTGAAAAAGGCTGACAAAAGGACTACTGATGCTGTTGTAATCTGACCTTCCTGCACTCGAAATGGATTTTCTGGAACTACAGAACTCCAAATGGCGCGCTCTCAACGGCGTTGGAAAGTAGACATCCAGAGCTTTCCAGCAATATATAATAGTTTATAATTTATTCGGATATTGATGACGTAACTTGGCGTTGAAACGCCAAGTACATGCTGCTGTCTGGAGTTAAACGCCAGAAAAACGTCATGATCCGGAGTTGAACGCCCAAAACACGTCATAACTTGGAGTTCAACTCCAAGAAAAGCCTCAGCTCGTGGATAGATCAAGCTCAGCCCAAGCATACACCAAGTGGGCCCCGGAAGTGGATTTATGCATCAATTACTTACTCATGTAAACCCTAGTAGCTAGTCTAGTATAAATAGGACTTTTTTACTATTGTATTAGACATCTTTTGATCACTTTAGATCTGAAGAGCATCTTGGGACGATTAGTTTTCAGATCATGGGGGTTGGCCATTCGGCCATGCCTGAACCTTTCACTTATGTATTTTCAACGGTGGAGTTTCTGCACACTATAGATTAAGGGTGTGGAGCTCTGCTGTACCTCAAGTTTCAATGCAATTATTATTACTTTCTATTCAATTCTCTTTTATTCTTATTCCAAGATATACGTTGCACAACACTTTGATGAATGTGATGATCCGTGACACTCATCATCATTCTCACCTATGAACGCACGTGATTGACAACCACTTCCGTTCTACCTTAGGCCGGACGCATATCTCTTAGATTCCCCAACAGAATCTTCGTGGTATAAGTTAGATAGATGGCGGCATTCATGAGGATCCGAAAAGTCTAAACCTTGTCTATGGTATTCCGAGTAGGATTCTGGGATTGAATGACTGTGACGAGCTTCAAACTCTTGAAGGCTGGGCGTGATGACAAACGCAAAAGAATCAAGGGATTCTACTCCAACCTGATTGAGAACCGACAGATGATTAGCCGTGCTGTGATAGAGCATAGGACCATTTTCACTGAGAGGATGGGATGTAGCCATTGACAACGGTGATGCCCTACATACAGCTTGCCATGGAAAGGAGTAAGAAGGATTGGATGAAAGCAATGAGAATGTAGAGATTCAAGAGGAGCATAGCATCTCCATACGCCTATCTGAAATTTTCACTATTGATTTACATAAGTATTGATGACAAGTCATCATATACCCATTTTTCAAGCTAATTTCACTTGTTTTGTTAGCATTTATGCACTTTCTTGCATCCTAAGTAAGTGATTTGGAGTGAAAATGCACAACTTCTCTAAATCAAGCAACCACCATGAATTTAATGTTAAAACATGAGGATTAAGCCAATTTTAATTGCATTTTAAGTGATTTATAAGCCTCTTGAATTTAGTGATACTTTGAGTGGTTGTTTGGTTTATTTTAGGTGAAGAAAAGAAAAGAAAATGAAAAGCGTGGCCTAAGAAGCGTGACACAAGAAAAGGGAAGCGTGGCCAAAGAAGGGAGAAGCGTGCCGCAACTCATAGTGGAAGCAACCTTGCCCTCCACAAGGGCAGAATGCCCTCTAGGAGGGCAACATTGGGTGACCAAGCAAGCATAGGCAACTCTGCCCTGCCCACTCCAAGGGCAGAGCACAAAATGGTGCCTTGGAGCAAGGAGAAGCAAACTCTGCCCTGCCCTTGTGGAGAGCAGGATCGGGCTCTCAAAGGAAAGAAATCAAAGGAAAATTAGCACCCATGCTTGCTACAAGGTTCGAACCAAGAACCATGAGGAAGCCAAGCCTTGAGACCAAATAGCGTGCCAAGAAATCAAAAGAAAAAGTAGCGTGTTTGCAAGCCACCAGATTCGAACACGGGACATGAAGATTGGGAACCTTGCCCTGCCCTTGGCGCGGGCAGGGCAGCATTTGAAATGGTGCATTCCTTGGCGCACCAAATTTCCTTTGGCAGCACGATCCGCGCGCACAACGCCCCCTGGCAGCACCAACCGAGCGCTCAACGCTCCCTGGCGCACCAAAGCCTTCCCGCCCTGCCCTTGGCGCGGGCAGGGCAGCGTCCCACGCACCAACGTGCATCGCGCGCACGCGCGCATTCCTCACCACGCAGCACCAAAACGCACCATGGCCGCTCCAACTCCAAGCACCAAGCATCAATTTTCTGCCCTGCCCTCCACAAGGGCAGGGCAGCCTCCTGGGAGTGGTTTTTGGGCCAAAATTCAAATTAAAAATTAATTTGAATTCATTTCTTCACCAATCCAAAAGCCCATCCAAATCCCAAAATCCAAGAATAGAAAGTGTATAAATAGGAGTTAGTTTGATGTAATTAGGACTTTTATGCTCACTTTTGAATTTTTACTTCTACCTTGGCTCTTGAATTTTCACTTTCATCTTCCTTTGGAGCTTTGACTCTCTTGGAATTGTTCTTGAGAGAATTGGCCGAGAACTAAGAGGATCAAGGGAGAATTGCTTGATCTCCTTCCTCATTTCCCTTGGGCAATTCTACTCTCTGTTTTTCTGAGTATTGAGTGTGTGAAATTGGGGAAATTCTGTCCCAATTCCCGTTCAAACTCTTTGCACTTTGATTTCTGCATAATTGAATTCCAATTCTGTTCTTCTATTGCTTCTTCTTTAATTTTCTGTCAATTGCTTAGTTCATTCAGATCTGGGAAGGAAATTGGGTTTTAGGCTCTGCTACCTAAGCCCTTGGGACCCTGAGATCACAACTCATTTTGGGTTCTTCTGTGAACCTCTGCTACATTTCCTTTCAATTCTGTTTGAATGCTTATTGTTGCTAATCTACTTTCTTCTCAACCATTTACTGCAATTTACTCTTCTTGTTTAGATCTTGCAATCCCATTCCTTAATTCTCTTTTATCTTCTAGCAATTTATCTTTCTTGCCATTTAAGTTACTGCAATTTAAGTTTCTTGCACTTTAAGTTTCAGTCATTTACTTTCTTGCTCTTTAAGTTTCTGCACTTTTACTCTTCTGTTCTTTATTTTACTGCACTTCTCCCTTCCCCCTTTACATTTACTGTCATTTAATTTCTGTTAAACACAAAACACTCAACCAAAACTTGATTCGCTTGACTAAATCACCCACTAAACTAAAATTGCTCAATCCTTCAATCCCTGTGGGATCGACCTCACTCATGTGAGTTATTATTACTTGATGCGACCCGGTACACTTGCCGGTGAGTTTTGTGTTGGATCGTTTTCCACACATCAAGTTTTTGGCGCCGTTGCCGGGGATTGAAATAGATTGACAATGATTAAGTGAAGTGGAGGTCTAGATTAAGCATTTTTCTTTTTTTTCTGTTATTCTAACTCTTACTAACACATTAACTGTTTGAGTTTTTGCTTAAACTAACCAACCAGAACTTCATTCTAGCTACAGATTGAAGTTCCATAGTATTTTTGGGTTTGTGTGTTTATTGTTGTGTGTTTGTATGTCAGGTATAGGAAGATCCTCTACTACCTACTCTGAGATTGATCAAAGGACTCTTCGGAGAATAAGAAGGGCTGAAAGAGGGAAGAATATTGTTGGAGAAGAAGAAGAATCTGAGGAAGAATTCCAAGATATGGAAGGAGATACCAATCACCCAGGAGGAGGAGCCAACAATGACCAACAGAGAAGAGTCTTGGCTTCATACACATTTGCAAATGCCAAGCACTGTGGGAGTAGCATTCTTCCTCCCAATGTCAATGCAAATAACTTTGAACTCAAGCCACAACTCATCACTCTGGTTCAAAACAATTGTTCTTTTGGAGGAGGGCCTTTGGAGGATCCAAACCAACATTTGTCTACTTTCTTGAGAATTTGTGACACAGTGAAAACAAATGGTGTACCTCCTGATAGCTATAAGTTGCTTCTCTTCCCATTCTCTCTCAGGGATAAAGCAACTCAATGGCTAGAGACCTTTCCAAAAGAAAGCATCAACACTTGGGATGACTTGGTGAGCAAGTTCCTTGCCAAATTCTATCCACCTCAAAGAGTCCTAAGGTTGAAGACAGAGGTTCAAACATTCACTCAATTGGAGGCCGAGAGCTTATATGAAGCATGGGAGAGATACAAGGCTCTATTGAGGAAGTGTCTACCAGAGATGTTCACTGAGTGGGACAAGCTACAAAACTTCTATGAAGGCCTCACTCTTAAAGCTCAAGAGGCTCTTGATCACTCTGCCGGAGGCTCCCTACAACTCATGAAAACCACAGAGGAAGCTCGAAACCTCATTGATATGGTGGCCAACAACCAATATTTCTTTGCTCATCAAAGACAACGCCAACCATCACAGAGAAGAGGAGTCATGGAGTTGGAAGGAGTTGATTCAATCTTAGCTCAAAACAAGATGATGCAGCAACAGATTCAACAACAATTTGAGCAAATGGCTAAGAGAATTGATGGCTTGCAAGTGGCAGCAGTGAGCACCACAAGCCAACCTCCAACCACTTGGGTGCAAAATGAAGAAACTCAAGAGGAGCAACAACAAGAGCAAGTTCAATACATGCACAACCAAAATCCTGGAACAAATGAAGTCTATGGTGACACCTACAATCCATCTTGGAAGAATCATCCCAACCTCAGATGGGGAGACAACCATACTCAAAACCAACAACCATGGCAAAGAAACACAGGCCAAAACAATTGGAAAAATACAAACCATAACCCCCAGCCAAACACTAACCAAAACTCATACAGAAAACCACAAAACAACTACCCAAATTCTAACCAATATCCACCCAATAACCACCCAACTAACCAAAACACCTATCCTCACCCAGCAACACCCCAAAATCAACCCACCTCACAAGACTCACAGAGAATCACTCATCTAGAACAGCTCATGGAAAAACTGATGAAAAACCAAGAACTGACCACCAAGAATCAAGAAGCTACCATGAAAAACTTAGAGAGGCAAATTGGCCAAATCTCTAAGAAGATCTCTGTTGAGAAACCATCAAGTTCACTACCCAGTGACACCATTCCTAACCCAAAGGAAGAATGCAAAGTGGTGCAACTAAGAAGTGGAAGAGTGTTAACAGATGGCAACCAAGGAGCAACAAAGAAGCCTCTGGAGAATGACACTCAGCCAACAAAGAATGATGAAGCCATCAACAAAGGCATGACAAGCAAAAATGCTTCAGAAAAGCTCACAGAGGAAGACAACAAGCCACAGAATTTGAAGAAAGGCAAGCAAATCATGGAGGAACCAAATCCAAAACAGCATCAAGTGGTGAAGAGCTCAACACCACCACTACCTTATCCACAAAGATTCCACAAGGAAACAAAGGACCTGCACTCCCACAAATTTCTTGAGACTTTCAAGAAATTGGAGATCAACATACCCTCAGCAGAAGCTTTGGAGCAAATGCCCCTGTATGCTAAGTTTCTAAAGGAGCTCATCAACAAGAAAAGAAGATGGGATGAGCAAGAAACCATAGCGATCACTGAGGAATGCAGGGCCTTGATTCAAAAGGGGCTTCCCCCCAAACTTGAGGACCCAGGGAGCTTCCTGTTGCCATGCACCATTGGAGAATTAACCATTACTAAAGCAATGTGCGATCTGGGAGCAAGTATTAATTTAATACCATCCTCCCTGGTGAAAAAGTTGCACATAGAGGAAGTCAAACCAGTGCAAATGTCCCTGGAGCTGGTAGATAAGTCAATAGTGCACTCTAGGGGTATAGTTGAAAACCTCTTGGTTAAGTTGGACAACCTCATATATCCTGCTGACTTTGTGATTCTAGAATCAGATGAGGATGGTGGAGACTTTGTTATACTAGGAAGGCCATTTTTGGCAACTGCAAGAGCCATCATAGACATAGAAAAAGGGGAGTTAATTCTCAGAATGCATGATCAGAATGTCATTCTGAAGGTCCTACCAGAGGAACAGTTTAGTGAAAAGAAGAAAGACTATGTGGACATTGATAAGGGAGGATCACAGCTGAAGGAAGAAATTGACAAAGAAAATCACAGCAACACCCTAAAGCCAAGGATTATGCAAATCAATGAAGAAGCCCAAGAAGATATTGAAATACTAGCTACTGAGAAGAGATATCCTCAAAAGAAGCCAATGGCCAGAAAAGAAAGGTCAACAAAAGGAAAGACGAAACACAGGAGCAAAACAAAAAGGGGTTGGAAGAACAGAAAAATCCCAACAGAAGGATTTGCCAAAGGTGACAAGGTACAACTTGTGTATCAACAATTGGGAACAAAGGATTACTACACTGTTAATCAAATACTTTCTCTTGAGCATGTGGAAATTGAACATCAAGACACTCAGAGAAAGCTGACAGTAAGGGGTGACAAGTTGAGACACCACCAACATCAACCACCTTAAAGGGAGTTCAATGTCAAGCTAATGACAATAAAAGAGCGCTTCATGGGAGGCAACCCATGATTTAAAATTTCTGCCTTCTCTTTAATAAGCTATGATTTCCTGAGTATGATTCTGAACCTTCATATTTGATAAATGCACATTTTATAGCATAAGTCAGAGTTCTAAGTTTGGTGTCCCTTAAGGTACACTAAATTTTAGCTTTTCAAAAAGAAAGGGAGCCATTCTTAGAACATATGCATAATTCATTTGAATAAAGCATATGACCAAACACTAAGTTTGGTGTCTGCAATTGCAACGAAATTCAGAAGATCATTTACCATTTATGGAATCAAAAGCATACAAACAGGATCATGCATCACAATTATTTTAAAAGAAAATGTCAATTATGAAGAATGGTTGATAGTTGTTCAGCCATCCCCTCAATAAAAGATAAGTTTGGTGTTCACCAACTTTCAACATCTTTAATTAAGGGACATAATTGACCATAAAAATATTTTTATAATAATAAGCAAAACAAAACAATCCTTTCTCTTTAATACAAATTAATTGCCAACAACCTTATTAATGAGCGAAGGCTAGTTGTTTTGATTCTTGCAGGAGAAAAAGATCAAGACAAAACTCAAGGAGGGGCCACGGCTAGGAGGATTTATGTGAGGAGGGTCACATGTGTCTAGGAGAACGTGTTCATGGGGAACAAAATCTGCATGCATGCATCCTTGGACACTTAACTACATGCAGCCAATAGGAGGAGGATCCTCGTCAAGCCTCAACCATGCATGCAAGCCGTCCATTTCATGCATTCTTTGAATAAGGAAACCAATCTCAGCCCTTTATGAACACTCACGGTCCCCTCTTCACTCATTCATTGTGGTTTTGTTGAAAAGCTTGGAAACATGGCCTATAAATAGCCGTTGCACCAACACAGCATACACACTCTTTTATTCAAGCCACTTTCATATTAAAACCACACTCTACTCCACCTCCAAAGCCAACATATTTCTTCCTTACCTCACACATCAAAACCGAACCAAAAGTTCACCCCAAACACAACACATATTTCTTCTACTCTTACTTCCTCTTTCTTTTCACTTCAACCTTCAATGGCCTCCTCAAGCTCAAGAAGAAGGCCCGGAAAAGAACCTATGGTAGCCGAACCTATGGCAACCGAATCCCCATCATTTGATGCAAGAAGGTTTAGATCCCAATTCCATGAAGGGAGATATCATAGGTTCATGGAGGGAAAGAATGTCATCTATGAGAAAGGCCTTGATTTGAGGGAAGGAGAATACCCCATCATGAGGCAAATTACTAGAGAAAGAAGGTGGGAACTCTTGTGTGCTCCTCTGACTGACATCAGTGCAGTAATGATTAGGGAGTTTTATGCAAATGCTGCCAAAGAAAACAAAAATAGTGCTCCCTACACAAGCTATGTCAGAGGGGTTGAGGTGAGTTTTAGCCCTGCTGCTATCACAAGAGCTCTCAAGTTGAGAACCATCACCTATCCAGAGCTTAGCTATGAGGCTAGATTGCAACGGGAAAACAATCCTAATGAGATCCTGCAAGGAATATGCATGGAAAATACAGATTGGGAAAGAGATTCAAAGGGGGTTCCAAGTCACATAAGAAGAATCAATCTTACTCCTGTGGCTAAAGGATGGTTTGAAATAGTGAGGAGATCTATTCTTCCTACTGGAAATGCCTCTTGGGTCACAATCAAACGAGCTCTCATGACACACTGCATCTTGCATGGGGGTGAGATCAATGTTGCACAACTCATAGCCGACAGCATTCAAGAAATGGCAGATAGCACTAGCAAGTCAAAAAGCCTTGGACATCCAAGCACCATCCAAAGGCTATGTAACAGAGCTAATGTCATTTTTGAAGATGAGGACACAACAAAAGTGAAGGTAGGAAAATGGATTACCAAGAAGAGCATGGAAGGAATTAATGAAGAAGAAGATCAAGAAGGGGTAGTAGCTCCTAGACAAAGGAGATCACAAAGAGAGGAAGGACGAAATCAGGCTTATGATGCCATAGATATGAGCCAATTGCAAAGATCAATTGAAGAGTTAACTTAGCAACTCATGCAGGCTCAACAAGGTCAGAATCAACTCATGCAGATCCAACAAGGCCGAAATCGAGAAGGCCAAGTGCAATATCTAGAGCCACAAGGCCAAAATCAGGAGAGCCAAGAGAAATATCTAGAGCCCCATCCTGAATTCATGGAGCAATTCTTGAAAGAAAAAGAAGAACGAGAAGCTTGGCAGCATCAAATGGAGGAGAAGCAAGAGAAATGGCAACAACAAATGATGACTCAGCAGCAAGAATTCCAAGCACAAATCCTTGAAGGACAAAAAGAACAATACAAAGAATTCAAGGAATCATATGATAAGCTGTATTTCAGTCAAGCTAAAGCATCGGAATACAGTCACAACCTGTATCAATGGAAGAATGTTCATCATACCATAGGTGAAGTTAGACACGTACAAAGAATGGAGTATGATGAAAACATGCAAGCAAGGTTGGAGTACTTGACTCACAATTTGCCAACACTCAATCCTGAGATTAAGCCATTTGAGCAATGCCCTGAATTCTTAGCCAAACAACAAGCAAAATCTCGTCAATACACTGATTCAACCTTTAACACATTGGAAACTTATGGGCTCAAAGGACTCATAGATTCTGTGTGGGCTAGAAGATGTCCTGGAGAAGAGATCCAAGATTACTCCAAGACAGGAAAGAGAAAGAAGAAGAAGGGAGAATCAAGCAGCAGCCATGACCATTAGAAGGTGGCAAAGTTCTTTCATACTTCTTCTTCATTGTCTCTAATAAGGAGATGCATGTCTGAAACATGATATGCCTCCATCATTTATTTCCTTTACTTTATGCATTTTTTGTTCTTTGCTTTTCATTTTAAGTTAGTCAATAATTAGCTAGAAAAATGCCAAATCTGCATAATGCTTGTATCTATCACTTAGCTTTAAATATTGCTTTGTTTCCCATATGCTTAAATAAAAGAGTTTGGTTTGAATTGAAAAGTAAAATATCCAATGTTGCATGAGTATGAATGGAAGTTGGTGGTGGTACATGTGTATGATTAAATGCATGACTCATGAAATAAGTGTTGCATAATATCATTCTCATTAATTGTGAGTTAGCTTGCTGTTACAAAGACTTTTATTAAGAATGAAACAACCCTTGGTAACAGAAACAGAAAGAACAAGAGAAAGAAAAAGCCAAAATGGCAAGAAACACAAAGAACAAAGGTTGGACACCAATGGTTTGAACCTTAGGACAAATGCCTGTGGTGTTCTTGTACTGAGATCTGCTTGGATGAGTAAATTCTAAGGGGTATTTTGAAACCCGGTCACTTAGATCAACTGATTTGGGATGGCCAATTGAAAATCCACAATAAAGAGCAACTTAGATACAAAGCACTTAGTGATCCAAAGAGATGCTGGGCATCAATGATCCTAGGAAGAATTAATGAGCTAAGTGTCTGTGGTGGAAGGATGTTGAGCAAAAGAAAAGAAAATAAAGCCAAAGGCTATGCTGCAGCATTTGACACCCAACCTATAAAAGAGTAATAAGCTTGTTCAAGCTTTGTAAGCTAAGAAAAGTTATCAAGGGAGTGAGTAAAAAGTGAATCTTATAACAGCAAGTCTAGCAAACTTTTGATGCAAAATGTGTATTATGCAGCAGCAACAATAAATGAGTGTCATTGTCTGCATAAATGCTCCATAGACCAAGTTCTGCTATCTGCATAATAAGGATATATACACTTGTCTTATTCATTCCATTTTCTCTTAGTTTTGATGCTTGCTTGGGGACAAGCAAGGTTTAAGTTTGGTGTTGTGATGACAAGTCATCATATACCCATTTTTCAAGCTAATTTCACTTGTTTTGTTAGCATTTATGCACTTTCTTGCATCCTAAGTAAGTGATTTGGAGTGAAAATGCACAACTTCTCTAAATCAAGCAACCACCATGAATTTAATGTTAAAACATGAGGATTAAGCCAATTTTAATTGCATTTTAAGTGATTTATAAGCCTCTTGAATTTAGTGATACTTTGAGTGGTTGTTTGGTTTATTTTAGGTGAAGAAAAGAAAAGAAAATGAAAAGCGTGGCCTAAGAAGCGTGACACAAGAAAAGGAAAGCGTGGCCAAAGAAGGGAGAAGCGTGCCGCAACTCATAGTGGAAGCAACCTTGCCCTCCACAAGGGCAGAATGCCCTCTAGGAGGGCAACATTGGGTGACCAAGCAAGCATAGGCAACTCTGCCCTGCCCACTCCAAGGGCAGAGCACAAAATGGTGCCTTGGAGCAAGGAGAAGCAAACTCTGCCCTGCCCTTGTGGAGAGCAGGATCGGGCTCTCAAAGGAAAGAAATCAAAGGAAAATTAGCACCCATGCTTGCTACAAGGTTCGAACCAAGAACCATGAGGAAGCCAAGCCTTGAGACCAAATAGCGTGCCAAGAAATCAAAAGAAAAAGTAGCGTGTTTGCAAGCCACCAGATTCGAACACGGGACATGAAGATTGGGAACCTTGCCCTGCCCTTGGCGCGGGCAGGGCAGCATTTGAAATGGTGCATTCCTTGGCGCACCAAATTTCCTTTGGCAGCACGATCCGCGCGCACAACGCCCCCTGGCAGCACCAACCGAGCGCTCAACGCTCCCTGGCGCACCAAAGCCTTCCCGCCCTGCCCTTGGCGCGGGCAGGGCAGCGTCCCACGCACCAACGTGCATCGCGCGCACGCGCGCATTCCTCACCACGCAGCACCAAAACGCACCATGGCCACACCAACTCCAAGCACCAAGCATCAATTTTCTGCCCTGCCCTCCACAAGGGCAGGGCAGCCTCCTGGGAGTGGTTTTTGGGCCAAAATTCAAATTAAAAATTAATTTGAATTCATTTCTTCACCAATCCAAAAGCCCATCCAAATCCCAAAATCCAAGAATAGAAAGTGTATAAATAGGAGTTAGTTTGATGTAATTAGGACTTTTATGCTCACTTTTGAATTTTTACTTCTACCTTGGCTCTTGAATTTTCACTTTCATCTTCCTTTGGAGCTTTGACTCTCTTGGAATTGTTCTTGAGAGAATTGGCCGAGAACTAAGAGGATCAAGGGAGAATTGCTTGATCTCCTTCCTCATTTCCCTTGGGCAATTCTACTCTCTGTTTTTCTGAGTATTGAGTGTGTGAAATTGGGGAAATTCTGTCCCAATTCCCGTTCAAACTCTTTGCACTTTGATTTCTGCATAATTGAATTCCAATTCTGTTCTTCTATTGCTTCTTCTTTAATTTTCTGTCAATTGCTTAGTTCATTCAGATCTGGGAAGGAAATTGGGTTTTAGGCTCTGCTACCTAAGCCCTTGGGATCCTGAGATCACAACTCATTTTGGGTTCTTCTGTGAACCTCTGCTACATTTCCTTTCAATTCTGTTTGAATGCTTATTGTTGCTAATCTACTTTCTTCTCAACCATTTACTGCAATTTACTCCTTCTTTGTTTAGATCTTGCAATCCCATTCCTTAATTCTCTTTTATCTTCTAGCAATTTATCTTTCTTGCCATTTAAGTTACTGCAATTTAAGTTTCTTGCACTTTAAGTTTCAGTCATTTACTTTCTTGCTCTTTAAGTTTCTGCACTTTTACTCTTCTGTTCTTTATTTTACTGCACTTCTCCCTTCCCCCTTTACATTTACTGTCATTTAATTTCTGTTAAACACAAAACACTCAACCAAAACTTGATTCGCTTGACTAAATCACCCACTAAACTAAAATTGCTCAATCCTTCAATCCCTGTGGGATCGACCTCACTCATGTGAGTTATTATTACTTGATGCGACCCGGTACACTTGCCGGTGAGTTTTGTGTTGGATCGTTTTCCACACATCAAGTATTTCTATCCCTGTTTATTTTCTTTTTACTATTAGTTTTCGAACTCATCATAAACCAATTTAATCTGCCTAACTGAGATTTACAAGGTGACCATAGCTTGCTTCATACCAACAATCTCCGTGGGATCGACCATTACTCACGTAAGGTTTATTACTTGGACGACCCAGTGCACTTGCTGGTTAGTTGTGCAGAGTTGTGAGTTGAATATTAGACACCGTGATATTGAGCACCAAGTTTTTGGAGCCATTACCGGGAATTGTTTCGAGTTAGAAAAGAATGAATCACAATTTCGTCCACCAGGACCTTAATCAACACTTGTCTGTCTTCCTGAGGATATGTGACACGGTTAACACAAATGGTGTGCATCCAGACATATACAAGTTGTTATTATTCCCATTCTCTTTGAGGGATAAGGCAACCCAATGGTTAGAGACCTGTCCCAAGGAAAGCATCAACAATTGGGATGATCTGGTGAGCAAATTCCTATCTAAATTTTACCCACCTCAGAGGATCATCAAGTTGAAAACAGAAGTCCAAACCTTCAGGCAATTGGAGGGGGAGTCATTGTATGAGGCCTGAGAGAGATATAAGGCCTTAATGAGAAGATATTCACCTAACATGTTTAGTGATTGGGTAAAACTCCAAAACTTCTATGAAGGCTTGACTTTAGAAGCAAGGAGGGCACTAGACTACTCCTCAGGAGGATGACTCAACATGATGAAAACCCCTGAATAGGCTCAAGACCTCATTGAAGTTGTTGCAAATAACTAATACTATTATTCATTAGAGAGGCATCACAACTCAACCCCAAAGAAAGGTGTGATGGAGCTTGAGGGTGTTGATGCTATATTAGCACAGAACAAACTAATGCATCACCAAATCCAACAGCAAAAGGAGATGATGGTCAAGAGACTAGATGGACTTCAATTAGCTGCGGTGAACACGGCAAGTCAACCTTCAAATGAGTGGGGCCAAGGTGAAGAAAGTTTTGAGAAATGTAACAATAAGAAACAACCAGAGCAGGTTCAGTACATACACTGTAACATCCCTCCCAGCAACATACCTTGCTTAAGTTAGGGTATTTCTACTAGAAAGAACGTTACGTGACCTTTTCTGATATTAACTACTTAATTATTGAGCCTTTGTATCGATTTCGCGTTTCAATTTTAAGAAAAAGCCAGAAAATTTTGTTTTTATTCATTAAATATATGTATCAAGAATAAACATTGCAAATAATAATAACAATCACATAAGTATTATTAATAGTAATCCTTATATATAAGAAGTCATATAAACTCAAATACAACACCTACCCCAAAAAATAAAACCTCAAAGGACAAGAGCGAGGGGACTCTACGAAAGCATTTTAAACCATAAAGTGAACCTACTAATCACTTGCGGCTTCAAATTGTGTCTACAAACCTGTGTCACTGAAAAGGTGGAAAATTTGGGGGTGAGAACCAAACCACATGTTCTTAGTAGAGGTCGAAAATCCCGTGAAAGTAAAGAATAAAACGCAAATAGTTAAATTCATTCAGAAATATTTAAAAGAAAACTGTTTTCATTTTCAGTGATCTTTACTCGCCTTATAAACTTTTTATTTTGAAAACCAACGGCATAACATTCAAAAATCCAAAATCTTATAAAGCATCAGTTAATTGTCCGAAATTCTAAACCCATATTTTTCTTTATAAAAATCCTGAAAGTTTTCCTAGACCGTATGAATAACTAATCTGTTCCAAGCATAGGTTCATTAAGTCTATGCTGAACTAGCTTAATCTTTCATACTTACTAAACCTAAAAAACAACCCAATCACGGCCTCAAGCCCAAGCAATTCAACTAACACCCAATTCACCACAATCCAACCAATCAGTTACAAACATAATCAAGAGCAATTATATCAAGTATAGCAATTAGCAGTTAACAGAATTGTTCATTTAGGCAAACCAATTACAATATACACACCCAAACAATGTCACAAAGATGCATATGATGAATGTCTAGTCCTAGTACAGGCCATGAGCTCATGTGTTGGTTAGCACCTGCATTCCCGACATTTATCCGGTCACGAGTTCACGATTTTCCGGATACAATTTTCCGTTCAAATAAATGCGCATATAATTATTAGCAGCTCTATTGAGACAGCCTCTGCTTTCTACTCGCAGGAAACATATACTCTTAGGAACGAAAAATTACTCTTGGGTTGCCTCAAGGCAACAAATAAACAAACATCTATTGGGTTGCTTCAAGCAACAAACAAACATCTCTTGGGTTGCTTCAAGCAACAAACAAATAAACAAATATCTCTTGGGTTGCCTCAAGCAACAGAAAATCATACAATAAGTACTTTACCCTTTCCTTTTTCTTTCATAATTGCAAATACCCAAGTGGGACAAGACCCACGCCCTTGCCAACAATCTCGTATACCAAATAATCTTTTCTTAAAGGAATCATTGAAGTTATTATCATTAAATAAGCCTTAAATATTGATTTTGATTAAGTCCTTATATTTTTATAAAAATTTGAACATAATCTCCTTTGAAAATAGGACTTAGCCACCCTTACGGGTTCCTTCTTTCTCAACATTTCATCAGCCTCTTTCAGTAATTGCCAAAACAATATATTTTCAAAAATATTTGATAATAGTATAGAAAATCTATTTCTTAAATTCTATATCCAAAATAATTACCAACACAACTTGGCAGCCTGATTTCCATTTTGTTTTTAAAATATCAAATGAATTCGGAATCACGCAAACTTTATATCCATGCGACCATCTCGGATTAAGCTTTCTATTAAACCAAAAATCATATTTTTCTGACTCTAGCTTCGAAAATATAAGCAAAACCGTGACTGCTCTGTAGTGTTTTAAATCCAGAAGGCAGCAGCAACATACAACATTCGAAATTTCATATATAATCCAAATTAAATCCAACCACCTTCAAAATTAATGTGGTTAAACATAACTTATCCAAATTTCTTTCTCAATTCGTTTCAGGGTCATACCATTTTTAATGAAGGAGTTACGTAGCTTGGAAGTTAGGTAATTTTCTGCAGAATTCTATTTTACGAATCATTGAACACAATCTCTTCCAAGTCCCATAACTCACTTATTAAAACATGAAAAACCCTGAAATTTGAATCAAATATACTAAACATACTAAACTTTCACCTCCAGTTGGTTGCATCTCAATATCATTCCAGAATTAAAAATTATAAAGTCTCAAAGTTACTGACTTAGAAAACAAAACCTGACTTTTACTGCATAAGACATCTTACTTTAAAAATCCAAATCTTTAAAATCACAACTCTAACAATTCTAAATTTTTATGAAATTAAAGTATTAGGAGCAGAGTTTCATTTAAAATTGGTTCCATTTCAAAATTCAAACTGAAGAATTTTCAATAGAGGAAACAAGTTGCTGCTGTGTTAAACGTTCTGCAGAAAAACCAGATTTGACATCCATAATTCAAAAATTCACCATAAATCATAAACTTAATGAAAAGGTCTCAAATTCACCAGTCCAGCTCCCTATATCCCCAAGCTTAATACAGACTTGGTCCCACACAATTTCGATCATCATAGAATTGGTTATAGATTTTCAAAGTTTCCTGCTTCGTTTGAAAGTATTACAGAAAATCAAGTTTTTCATTTTACCTTTGAAAAATCATAACTAGTTCTATTGTTAATTCAAACTTCTCAAAATTGAATTCCAATAACAACTTTTTATCATAGTTTACTCAGCCTTTACTCTCATATCATTTCAATCATTATTGAATAACTGATTCACTTCCAAAGTTGTCTTTTAATTTCAAAAATCAGATTTTCAGCAATTAGTTTAGCATTTCAAGATTCAGTCTTCCAATTATTCCTTAAACCCAATTTCAATTAATCACTAACTAAGTCTGTTACAGTAAACCAACTCAATAGTAACAATTTCAATTTGATCCATCAAAGTACAGAAATCACAATAATCTCTCATCAAACAATTCATAATTCAGTTTCACAAAAATCAACGAATTCAACCAAAGTCCCAATCAAAATATTAATAATTCCAATCATAATTTCAGCCACAATTCAACATTCATATAATTAATCAATTACTCACAGCTATTAAATCTATTTGCAGTTATTCAATAAACCTTGTAGGCATTTTTAAATTTAAATCATTTAAGTTAAACCCCCTACCTCGATGTCGCAATTAAAAGAAACCGGAGGCAAGGTTACGATGCGATAGCATTAATTCCCACGAAAACAGTTCTGACGCCTCTTATAGCAGCTACGTCATTATAAATTGCAATTACAGTGGCTGAAACAGTTTCAAGAAACCCAAGACAAGGACATATACAAAAATTGAATCAGAACAAGCATGGCAAAGACAGGAAAACGTGTAAATGGACTAGAATCGGAGAAAAGATCAGACCAAAACTATTAGCAACAGCTCTAATATTGTCTCTTAGCAGCGGCAGAGGACTTTAGTGATGGCTGAGCAATAGGCAGAAATAAATGGAGACATGGCGAGTTGTATGGAAACCCATTAGTAACCCCGGCATCCCTCTTTAGCAACAACAACAATCACAATTTCGGTAACTAACAAAAAACGGAACGAAAACAAGATAGCAGAAATAGGATAATAGTATAGTAAAAGTGGAAGTGGAACAAGTTAAAGGAGTGCAGGACCTAAACCAAAATTAAGGCAGCAAAGACACCTCCATCAATGATTCCAGCGTGGAGTACAGTGGTGGTCACGGCAGCTTCCGACGATCCCAGCGGCGGCAATGTCAGCGGTGGTGGCCTCCGGCATCCTCCTTCGCATCTTTTTCTATCTCGTTCTGCTTCTCGACGGTGACAATGCAGGGCAGCGGCAAAGGCGCAAACAGCGCCCCTCCTCCTCTTTTTTGCGGCTAGGACGAGGTCTACAGCAGCAACGGCGGCGCTGGAGGCTTCAGTGGTGACCGAAACGGCCCTCTCCTTCTCTCTTCGTGGCATCTCCTTCCTCTATCCCTCTTCCCCCTTTTCTATTTCTTCCCCCCCCCCCCCCCCCGGGTCCCTTTGAGCTTCCCTTTTCTGAGCATGTGTGTGTGACTAATTTAGGGTATAGATTAGAAAATTTAGGATATTAGGGTTTTTATTAGAAATTTTAGCATTAGAGTAAAATATACACGAGTAATATAACAATTTTACAAAATATTTGAGATAAAATAATAATTCAAAAATCAAATATAATACTATAAATATTATTTTTAAAATGCATAAAATTTTATTTATCAATATATCAATGAGTTCAAATAATTACTTTTAATTTAAATTATAAAGTAAACATACTAATCACATTTTATAAAATATGATTTAAATCCTAATATCAATTATCTAAATTAAATCATATAACTTTTTATTATTTTTCCATTACCAGAACTTTAATTTCAATTATATGAAATAACTAATTATAATAAAAGTTGTACAAAAATATTAACTGACTTAAACTTAAAGTAGTTACAAAAATCCTTTTAATCATCTTTAATAAATTAATCTCTAAGAGCTCAATTTAATGAAATAAACTTTAATTTAATCACAATACAAATTTCTTAAATTAAGTTATATAATACTTTTATTACTAAATTTATTTCCAAAGCATATGATATAACCAATTATAAAAATTACATAAGAATATTAATTAACTTAAACTCCAAATATTAATAAAACTAATTTAATTATTCTTAATTAATTAATTTATAAAATAAGATATCAAATTAATAAAATAAATCGTAACTTTTTCAAGATAAAAGTTACTGAAATTAAATTATACAAATCTTTCTTATTTTTCAATTACTAAAATTATACGAAATATTTAATTATAATAAAATTACTTAAGAATCTTATTTGATTTAAAACGAAATTATCTTTGAATCTATTTAATTATTTTTAATAAATTAATTTCTAAAATTATAAAGTTTAACTTAATAAAATAAAATCACAATTTATTCATAATTAGATTTTCAAAATGCGGGATGTTACATGCACAACACCTCAAGTTCTTCCCAAAATGACTTTCATGGTGACACCTATAATTCATCATGGAGGAACCATCCTAACTTGAGGTAGGGTGATAATCAAAATCAATGGCAGAGAAACCACAATTTCAACAACTCCCGCAACACAAACAACCAAAATCACTCATCCAATAACACTAACCAATATAAAAATCCACAAAACACATATCAGCAACTCCACAATAATTCACAAGCCCACCAAAATAACTTCTCCACACCACCATTCAACTCACAAAATACCCACCTCAATGTCCCAAACAAGTTCCAGCAACAGCAATCATACTCCAACATACCACCCATTGACCATTAGGAAACAAGGATCTCAAATCTTGAAGCAACCTTGCAAGTCTTTACCCAAACCACACAAGCACTAACTCAGACTACACAAGGTCTAACCAAAGGACAAGAGAGCCTAGTCAAAGGACAAGAACTACTAGATGCTACTATGGCCAGACAGGAGGCCACAATGAGAAATCTTGAGAGGCAGATGGGACAAATGGCTAAACAAATCACAGAGATATGTGAAAAGGCGAGCAAATGCCTTCCCTAGTATCACTGAAGACAACCCAAGAGACACAAGAAAAGCCATAAAATGGGAGGAGTGTAAAGCAAGCACTTTAAGATGTTGAAAGAAAGTGGAGAAAGAAGTCATCACTCAGAAAAAACGCAACAAAAAAGGCTTGAAAGAAGAGGTGAAGGAACAAAAGCAAGAGCAAGAAACCTCTGCACAGAGTGACAAGCCAACTAAGAAAGAGGCAGTGAAAGCATACCAACCAATGCTCCCATACCCTCAAAGGTTCAAGGGAGAAAATAAAGAGAAGCAGTACTCCAAATTTTTGGAGATATTCAAGACACTGCACATCAACATCCCTTTCATAGAGGCACTTAAACAGATGCCACTATATGCTAAGTTCATGAAGAAATTGTTGACAAAGAAAAGATCCTTGAAAGAAGGATAAACAGTTGTGATAACCAGGTAGTGTAGTGCCATCATCCAGAAAAGGTGGCCAAAGAAGATGAAAGACCCAGGGAGCTTTCATATCCCCTGTACAATAGGCAACATGATGATTGAGAGAGTATTTTGTGACCTTGGTGCAAGAATAAATCTAATGCCTCTATCCTTGATGAAGAAGCTTCAAATTCATGAATTGAAACCTACACAGATAGCCCTCCAAATGGCAGACAAATCCATTCAGCAAGCACTTGGGGTAGTGGAGAATGTATTGGTAAAAGTGGACAAATTTTTCCTCCCAGCTGACTTTGTCATCTTGGACATGGAGGAAGATAACAACACTCCGATCATCCTAGGGACACCCTTCTTAGCTACGGCCAGAGCATTAATAGATGTTGAAAAAGGAGAATTGATGCTAAGGGTGCATGAAGAGCATATAATGTTCCATGTCTTCAAGAATTTGTAAGATTCCACCCAAGAGGAAGAGTGTATGAAGATTGATTCCTGATAGATGGTGGACGAAATTGTGATCCATATTCTTTAAGTTGTACTCCTTGTACTTTTATGGAATTTGAAATTGGCACGAGTGGACACAACTCCGTTCAACTAACCAGCAAGTGTACTGGGTCGTCCAAGTAATAAACCTTACGTGAGTAAGGGTCGATCCCACAGAGATTGTTGGTATGAAGCAAGCTATGGTCACCTTGTAAATCTCAGTTAGGCAGATTAAATTTGTTTATGGTTTCGAAAATTAATAATAAAATAGAAATAATAAAAGGGATAGAATACTTATGTAAATCAATAGTGGGAATTTCAGATAGGCGAATGGAGATACTGTATGGCTCGAGAACGCCTGCTTTCCTACTGCTTCAACTCAATCCTTCTTACTCCTTTCCATGGCAAGCTGTGTATAGGGGTTCACCGTTCGACGATGGCTACTTTGTATCCTCTCTGGAAAATGGTCCTCTGCGCTGTCACTCGCATGGCTAATCGTCTGGAGGCATCACACTGGCCGAAGGCTACATCCCATCCTCGCAGTGAAAACTACGCTCACGCGCTCTGTCACAGCACGGCTAATCACTGGTTGGTTCCCACTCCTACTGGAATAGAATCCCTTGATTCTTTTGCGTCTGTCACTAACGCCCAGCACTTGCGAGTTTGAAGCACGTCACAGTCATTCATTACCGGAATCCTACTCGGAATACCATAGACAAGGTTAGACTTTCCGGATTCCCAGGATCCTACTCGGAATACCACAGACAAGGTTAGACTTTCCGGATCCTCATGAATGCCGCCATCTATCTAGCTTATAGCACGAAGATTCTGTTGGGGAATCTAAGAGATACACATTCAAGCTCGGTTGCATGTAGAACGGAGGTGGTTGTCAATCACGCGCGTTCATAGGTGAGAATGATGATGAGCGTCACATAATCATCACATTCATCATGTTCTTGGGTGCGAATGAATATCTTGGAATAAGAACAAGTTGAATTGAATGGAAGAAAATAGAATTGCATTAATACTTGAGGTACAGTAGAGCTCCACACCCTTAATCTATGGTGTGCAGAAACTCCACCATTGAAAATACATAAGTAAAAGGGTCAGGCATGGCCGAATGGCCAGCCCCCAAAACGTGATCAATAGCCTCTTAGGATGAAGAATAAAACAAAACTGAGACCAAAGATGTCTAATACAATAGTTAAATGTTCTATTTATAATAAACTAGCTCCTAGGGTTTACATGAGTAAGTAATTGATGCATAAATCCACTTCCGGGGCCCACTTGGTGTATGCTTGGGCTGAGCTTGATCAATCCACGAGCTGAGGCTCCTTTTGGAGTTGAATTCCGAGTTATGACGTGTTTTGGGCGTTCAACTCCGGATCATGACGTTTTTCTGGCGTTTAACTCTAGACAGCAGCATGTACTTGGCGTTCAACGCCAAGTTACGTCATCAATTTCCGAATGAAGTATGAACTATTATATATTGCTGGAAAACTCTGGATGTCTACTTTCCAACGCCGTTGAGAGAGTGCCAATTGGAGTTCTGTAGCTCCAGAAAATCCATTTTGAGTGCAGGGAGGTCAGATTCCAACAGCATCAGCAGTCCTTTTGTCAGCCTTTTTCAGAGTTTTACTCAAGTCCCTCAATTTCAGCCAGAAATTACCTGAAATCACAGAAAAACACACAAACTCATAGTAAAGTCCAGAAATGTGAATTTAACATAAAAACTAATAAAAACATCCCTAAAAGTAGCTTGAACTTACTAAAAACTACCTAAAAACAATGCCAAAAAGCGTATAAATTATCCGCTCATCACAACACCAAACTTAAATTGTTGCTTGTCCCCAAGCAACTGAAAATCAAATAGGATAAAAAGAAGAGAATATACTATAAATTCCAAAATATCAATGAATATTAATTATAATTAGATGAGCGGGACTTGTAGCTTTTTGCTTCTGAACAGTTTTGGCATCTCACTTTTTCCTTTGTAGTTTAGAGTGATTGGCGTCTCTTAGGAACTTAGAATTTTGGATAGTGTTATTGACTTTCCTAGTTAAGCATGTTGATTCTTGAACACAGCTACTTATGAGTCTTGGCTGTGGCCCTAAGCACTTTGTTTTCCAGTATTACCACCGGATACATAAATGCCACAGACACATAACTGGGTGAACCTTTTCAGATTGTGACTCAGCTTTGCTAGAGTCCCCGTTAGTGGTGTCCAGAGCTCTTAAGCACACTCTTTTTGCTTTGGATCACGACATTAACCACTCAGTCTCAAGCTTTTCACTTGGACCTTCATGACACAAGCACATGGTTAGGGACAGCTTGGTTTAGCCGCTTAGGCCTGGATTTTATTTCCTTGGGCCCTCCTATCCATTGATGCTCAAAGCCTTGGATCCTTTTTACCCTTGCCTTTTGGTTTTAAGGGCTATTGGCTTTTTCTGCTTGCTTTTTTCTTTTTCTTTCTATTTTCTTCGCCAATTTTTTTTTTCCGCAAGCTTTCTTTTTCACTGCTTTTTCTTGCTTCAAGAATCAATTTCATGATTTTTCAGATCCTCAATAACATTTCTCTTTGTTCATCATTCTTTCAAGAGCCAACAATTTTAACATTCATAAACAACAAGATCAAAAGACATATGCACTATTCAAGCATTCATTCAGAAAACAAAAAGTATTGTCACCACATCAATATAATTAAATTAAATTCAAGGATAAATTCAAAATTCATGTACTTCTTGTTCTTTTGAATTAAAACATTTTTCTTTTAAGAGCGGTGAAGGATTGATGGATTTTATTCATAGCTTTAAGGCATGGTTACATACTAATGATCATGAAATAAAGACACAAAACATAGATAAACACACATTAAAAATCGAAAAACAGAAAGAAATAGAGAACAAGGAATGAATCCACCTTTAGTGGCGCCTTCTTCTTGAAGGTCCAACAATGTCCTTAAGCTCTTCTATGTCCCTTCCTTGCCTTTGTTGCTCCTCCCTCATTGCTCTTTGATCTTCTCCTATTTCTTGGAGAATGATGGAGTGCTCATGATGTTCCACCCTTAATTGTTCAACATTGTGGCTCAAATCTTCTAAGGAAGTGTTGAGTTGTTCCCAATAGTTGTTTGGAGGAAAGTGCATCCCTTGAGGCATCTCAAGGATTTCTTGATGATGAGCTTCCTCATGCATCTCTTGAGAACCGTGAGGGGTCTCTCTTGCTTGCTCCATCCTCTTCTTGGTGATGGGCTTATCCTCTTCAATGAGGATGTCTCCTTCTATGATAACTCCAGCTGAGTAACATAGATGGCAAATAAGGTGAGGAAAAGCTAGCCGTGCCATGGGTGAGGGCTTGTCGGCTATTTTGTAGATTTCATTGGAGATGACCTCATGAACTTCTACTTCCTCTCCAATCATGATGCCATGAATCATGATGGCCCGATCCACAGTAACTTTAGATCGGTTGTTAGTGGGAATGATGGAGCGTTGAATGAACTCCAACCATCCTCTAGCTATAGGCTTGAGGTCCAGTCTTCTTAGTTGGACTGGCTTGCCTTTGGAGTCTCTCTTCCATTGAGCTCCTTCCACACAAATGTCCATAAGGACTTGGTCCAACCTTTGATTAAAGTTGACCCTTCTAGTGTAGGGGCGTTCATCTCCTTGCATCATGGGCAAGTGGAATGCCAACCTCACATTTTCCAGACTAAAATCTAAGTATTTTCCCCGAACCATTGTGAGATAATTCTTTGGACTCGGGTTCATACCTTGATCATGGTTCCTAGTGATCCATGCATTGGCATAGAACTCTTGAACCATTAAGATTCCGACTTGTTGCATGGGGTTGGTTAAGACTTCCCAACCTCTTCTTCGGACTTCATGTCGGATCTCCGGATACTCATTTTTCTTGAGCTTGAAAGGGACCTCAGGGATCACCTTCTTCTTGGCCACAACATCATAGAAGTGGTCTTGATGGCTCTTGGAGATGAATCTTTCCATCTCCCATGACTCGGAGGTGGAAGCTTTTGTCTTCCCTTTTCCTTTTCTAGAGGATACTCCGGCCTTAGGTGCCATTGATGGTAATGGAAAAACAAAAAGCTTATGCTTTTACCACACCAAACTTAAAATATTGCTCGCCCTCGAGCAAGAGAAGAAAGAAGAGAAGAAGAAGAAGAAGAAAATATGGTAGAGAGGGAGAGAGGTGGTTTCAGCTAAGTGGGAGAAGAGGGGTGTGTATTGTGTGAAAATGAAGTAGAATGGAAGGGTATTTATAGGGAGAGGGGTTGTATGTATTCGGCCATTTAGGGTGGGAATGGGTGATGAGCGGATAATTTATACGCTTTTTGGCATTGTTTTTAGGTAGTTTTTAGTAAGTTCAAGCTACTTTTAGGGATGTTTTCATTAGTTTTTATGTTAAATTCACATTTCTGGACTTTACTATGAGTTTGTGTGTTTTTCTGTGATTTCAGGTAAATTCTGACTGAAATTGAGAGAATTGAGCAAAACTCTGAAAAAGGCAGACAAAAGGACTGCTGATGCTGTTGGAATCTGACCTCCCTGCATTTAAAATGGATTTTCTGGAGCTACAGAACTCCAAATGGCGCGCTCTCAACGGCGTTGGAAAGTCGACATCCAGAGCTTTCCAGCAATATATAATAGTCCATACTTTATTCGGAAATTGACGACGTAACTTGGCGTTGAACGCCAAGTTCATGCTGCTGTCTGGAGTTAAACGCCAGAAAAACGTGATGATCCGGAGTTGAACGCCCAAAACACGTCATAACTCGGAGTTCAACTTCAAGAGAAGCCTCAGCTCGTGGATTGGTCAAGCTCAGCCCAAGCATACACCAAGTGGGCCCCGGAAGTGGATTTATGCATCAATTACTTACTTATGTAAACCCTAGTAGCTAGTCTAGTATATATAGGACCTCTTACTATTGTATTAGACATCTTTGGTCTCAGTTTTGTTTTATTCTTAATCCTAAGAGGCTATTGATCACATTTAGGGGGCTGGCCATTCGGCCATGCCTGAACCTTTTACTTATGTATTTTCAACGGTGGAGTTTCTACACACCATAGATTAAGGGTGTGGAGCTCTGCTGTACCTCAAGTTTCAATACAATTACTATTACTTTCTATTCAATTCTCTTTTATTCTTATTCCAAGATATTCATTCGCACCCAAGAACATGATGAATGTGATGATTAGATAACCCTCATTATCATTCTCACTTATGAACGCACGTGATTGACAACCACTTCCGTTCTACATACAACAGAGCTTGAATGTGTATCTCTTAGATTCCCCAACAGAATCTTCGTGGTATAAGTTAGATAGATGGCGGCATTCATGAGGATCCGGAAATTCTAAACCTTGCCTATGGTATTCCGAGTAGGATTCTGGGATTGAATGACTGTGACGAGCTTCAAACTCCTGAAGGCTGGGCGTGATGACAAGCGCAAAAGAATCAAGGGATTCTATTCCAACCTGATTGAGAACTGACAGATGATTAGCCATGCGAGTGACAGCCGCAGAGGACCATTTTTACTGAGAGGATGGGATGTAGCCATTGACAACGGTGATGCCCTACATACAGCTTGCCATGGAAAGGAATAAGAAGGATTTGATGAAAGCAATAAGAAAGTAGAGATTCAAGAGGAGCACAGCATCTTCATACACTTATCTGAAATTCCCACTATTAATTTACATAAGTATTTCTATCCCTTTTATTTTCTTTTTATTATTAATATTCGAAATTCTATAAACCAATTTAATCTGCCTAACTGAGATTTACAAGGTGACCATAGCTTGCTTCATACCAACAATCTCTGTGGGATCGACCCTTACTCACGTAAGGTTTATTACTTGGACGACCCAGTACACTTGCTGGTTAGTTGAACGGAGTTGTGGATTCAACCAGTGCCATAATAAAAGACTTCATCTCAAAATAGTTAGAACATGGATCACAATTTCGTCCACCAAGTTTTTGGCGCCGTTGCCGGGGATTGTTCGAGTATGGACAACTGACGGTTCATCTTGTTGCTCAGATTAGGTAATTTTCTTTTCAAAAATCTTTTTCAAAATTTTTCTTTTATTTTTTTTTCGTTCTTTATTTTCGAAAAAAAAATTTATTAAAAATCCAAAAAAAAAAATTAATAAAATCATAAAAACCAAAAATATTTTGTGTTTCTTGTTTGAGTCTTGAGTCAATTTTTAAGTTTGGTGTCAATTGCATGCTTTAAAAATTTTTCTTGCATTTTTTCGAAAATCCCATGCATTCATAGTGTTCTTCATAATCTTCAAGTTGTTCTTGATAAGTCCTCTTGTTTGATCTTGATGTTTTCTTGTTTTGTGTTGTTTGTTGTTTTTCATGTGCATTTTTCGTTTGTTAGAGTCCATGCATTAAAGATTTCTAAGTTTGGTGTCTTGCATGTTTTCTTTGCATCAAAAATTTTTCAAAATTATGTTCTTGATGTTCATCATGATCTTCAAAGTGTTCTTGGTGTTCATCTTGACATTCATAGCATTCTTGCATGCATTCATAGTTTTGATCTAAAAATTTCATGCATTGAGTATTTTTGTTGTTTTTCTCTCTCATAATTAAAAATTCAAAAATCAAAAAAATATCTTTTCCTTATTTCCCTTCAAGTTTTCGAAATTTTGGGTTGACTTGGTCAAAAATTTTTAAAAATTAGTTGTTTCTTACTAGTCAAGTCAAAATTTCAATTTTAAAAATCTTATCTTTTCAAAATCTTTTTCAAAAATCATATCTTTTTCATTTTTTTTATTATTTTCGAAAATTTTAAAAAAATATTTTTCAAAAATCTTTTTCTTATCTTTTATATCTAGATTTCGAAAATTAGCTAACAATTAATGTGATTGGTTCAAAAATTTGAAGTTTGTTACTTTCTTGTTAAGAAAGGTTCAATCTTTAAATTCTAGAATCTTATCTTGTAGTTTCTTGTTAGTTAAGTCTTTTTAAAAATTAAATCTTTTTCAAAATATCTTTTTCTTAAAACTTTTATCTTATCCTTTTCAAAATTTAATATTTTTCAAAATTTGATTTCAAAATATCTTATCTAACTTATTATCTTCTTATCTTTTTCAAATTTGATTTCAAATCTTTTTCAATCAACTAACTAACTTTTTGTTGTTTCTTATCTTTTTCAAAACCACCTAACTACTTTTCCCTCTTCAATTTTCGAAAATATCTCACCCCTTTTTCAAAAATTCTTTTTAATTAACTAATTGTTTCATGTTTTAATTTTAATCTTATTTTATATTTAATTTTCGAAAATTATTAATCCTTTTTCAAAATTTTTTTTCGAAATCTCCCTTCTCTTTTCCTCTCCTATTTAATTATTTAATTACTAACACTTCTCTTCACCCCTCTTCATCCAAAAATCCGAATCACTTTCTTCATTCTTCTACCCCTTTCTTTTTCTACTAACATAAAGGAATCTCTATACTGTGACATAGAGGATTCCTCTTCTTTTCTTGTTTTCTTCTCTTTCATATGAGCAGGAACAGGGATAAAGGCACTCTTGTTGAAATTGATCCAGAACCTGAAAGGACTCTGAAGAGAAAATTAAGAGAAGCTAAATTACAACAATCTAGAAGCAACCTTTTAAAAATTTTCGAACAAGAGAAAGAGATAGCAGCCGAAAATAATAATAATAATGCAAGGAGAATGCTTGGTGACTTCACAAAGCCAACGTCCAAGTTTGATGGAAGAAGCATCTCCATTCCTGCCATTGGAGCCAATAACTTTGAGCTGAAACCTCAGCTAGTTGCTTTAATGCAACAAAACTGCAAGTTTTATGGACTTCCATCTGAAGATCCTTACCAGTTTTTAACTGAGTTCTTGCAGATCTGTGAGACTGTAAAGACAAATGGAGTTGATCCTGAGGTCTACAGACTCATGCTTTTCCCTTTTGCTGTAAGAGACAGAGCTAGAATATGGTTGGATTCACAACCCAAGGATAGCCTGGACTCATGGGATAAGCTGGTCACTGCCTTCTTGGATAAATTCTTTCCTCCTCAAAAGCTGAGCAAGCTGAGAGTGGATGTTCAAACCTTCAAACAAAAAGATGGTGAATCCCTCTATGAAGCTTGGGAAAGATACAAGCAGCTGACCAAGAGATGTCCATCTGACATGTTCTCGGAATGGACCATATTAGATATATTCTATTATGGTCTCTCTGAATTTTCGAAAATGTCATTGGATCATTCTGCAGGTGGATCTATTCACCTGAAGAAAACGCCTGAAGAGGCTCAAGAGCTCATTGACATGGTTGCAAATAACCAGTTCATGTACACTTCTGAGAGGAATTCCGTGAAGAATGGGATACATCAGAAGAAAGGAGTTCTTGAATTTGATACTCTGAATGCCATATTGGCTCAGAACAAAGTGTTGACTCAACAGGTCAACATGATCTCTCAAAATCTGAATGGATTGCAACATGCATCCAACAGTACTAGAGAGGCAGCTTCTGAAGAAGCTTATGATCCTGAGAACCCTGCCATGGCAGAGGTTAATTACATGGGTGAACCTTATGGAAACACCTATAACTCATCATGGAGAAATCATCCAAATTTCTCTTGGAAGGATCAACAAAAACCTCAACAAGGTTTTAACAATGGTGGACGCAACAGGCTGGGCAATAGCAAGCCATATCCATCATCTTCTCAGCAACAGACAGAGAATTCTGAACAAAACACTTCTAATTTAGCCAATGTAGTCTCTGATCTGTCAAAGGCCACTTTCAGTTTTATGAATGAAACAAGATCCTCCATTAGAAATCTGGAGGCACAAGTGGGCCAGCTGAGTAAAAAAGTCATTCAAACTCCTCCCAGTATTCTCCCAAGCAATACAGAAAAGAATCCAAAAGGAGAGTGCAAGGCCATTGACATAGTCAATATGGCCGAATGCACAAGGGAGGAGGAGGACGAAAATCCTAGTGAGAAAGACCTCCTGGGACGTCCCTCAAACAAGAAGGAGTTTTCTATTAAGGATCCAAAGGAATCTGAGGCCCATATAGAGACCATAGAGATTCCATTGAATCTCCTTCTGCCATTCATGAGCTCTGAAGACTATTCATCCTCTGAAGAGGATGAAGATGTAACTGGAGAGCAAGTTGCTCAATACTTAGGAGCTATCATGAAGCTGAATGCCAAGTTATTTGGTAATGAGACTTGGGAAAGTGAACCTCCCTTGCTCATTAATGAACTAGATAATTGGATTCAGAAAATTCTACCTCAAAAGAAACAAGATCCTGGCAAGTTCTTAATACCTTGTACCATAGGCACCATGATCTTTGAAAAAGCTCTGTGTGATATGGGGTCAGGGATAAATCTAATGCCACTCTCTGTAATGGAGAAGCTGGGGATCATTGAGGTACAACCTGCCTTGTTCTCATTACAATTGGCAGACAAGTCATTGAGACAAGCTTATGGGTTAGTAGAGGATGTTCTAGTAAAGGTTGAAGGCCTTTACATCCCTACTAATTTCATAATCCTAGACACTAGGAAGGAAGATGATGAATGTATCATCCTTGGAAGACCTTTCCTAGCCACAGCAGAGGCTGTGATAGATGTCAACAGAGGAGAGTTAGTCCTTCAATTGAATGGGGAATACCTTGTGTTTAAGGCACATGGCCATCCCTCTGTGACAGAAGAGAGTAAGCATGAAGAGCTTTTCTCAATTCAGAGTCAAGAAGAGCACACACAGTCAAACTCTAAGTTTGGTGTTGTGAGGCCACAACCAAACTCTAAGTTTGGTGTTAAGACCCCATATCCAAACTCTAAGTTTGGTGTTGGCAACTATACAACATTGACCTGATCACCTTGTGGCTCCATGAGAGCCACTGTCAAGCTATTGACATTAAAGAAGCGCTTGTTGGGAGATAACCCAATTTTATTTATCTAATTACTATTTTATACTATTTTATTGTTATTTTGTGTTTTATTAGGTACATGATCATGAGGAAGCACGAAAAAATCAAAAAAATTAAAAACAGAGTCAAAAATAGAAGAAAAAATTTTTTCACCCTGGAGGACGCACAGGCTGGCGTTCAACGCCAGTAAGATGCATCTGGCTGGTGTTCAACGCCAGAACAGAGCACCATTCTGGCGCTGAACGCCAGAAACAAGCAACATCCTGGCGCTGAACGCCAGGAATGTGCCTAGAGGAGAAAAGCTGGCGCTGAACGCCAGTAACAAGCATGAAACTGGCGTTCAACGCCAGAAACATGCATTACATGGGCGTTGAACGCCCAGAACGTGCATCAATGGGCGTTTGAACGCCAGAATGATGCATGAAGGCATTTTACATGCCTATATGGTGAAGGAATGGTATTTCTTTACACCTCAGGATCTGTGGACCCCACAGGATCACCTCAGGATCTGTGGACCCCACAGGATCCCCACCTACCATATTCCCACCTTACCTTTTAATCCTAATCACACTCTCCTAATCCTAAATCTCATTCTTCCTACTCCCCATGTCACACTTCCCAACACCCATCACCAATCACCTCAATTCCTCTTCCCAATTCCCCCATTCACCATTCACATCACCCTACTCTTCCCCATAAACCCCACCTACCTTCATAAAATTCAAATTCAATTTCCCACCCATTCCCACCCAATTTGGCCGAACACCCACCCTCCCCTCTCCCAATAAAAACCCTTCCCTTCTCCTTCATTTTCACACAACACTACACCTTCTTCTCCCCCATAGCCGAACCCACCTCTCTCCCTCTCTACCATATTTTCTTCTTCTTCTTCTACTCTTCTTTTCTTTTTTTGCTCGAGGGCGAGCAATATTTTAAGTTTGGTGTGGTAAAAGCATAAGCTTTTTTTTGTTTTTCCATTACCAATGGCACCTAAGGCCGGAGTTTCCTCTAGAAAAGGAAAAGGGAAGACAAAAGCTTCCACCTCCGAGTCATGGGAGATGGAAAGATTCATCTCCAAGAGCCATCAAGACCACTTCTATGATGTTGTGGCAAAGAAGAAGGTGATCCCTGAGGTCCCTTTCAAGCTCAGAAAAAATGAGTATCCGGAGATCCGACATGAAGTTCAAAGAAGAGGTTGGGAAGTCTTAACCAACACCATGCAACAAGTCGGGATCTTAATGGTTCAAGAGTTCTATGCCAATGCATGGATCACTAGGAACCATGACCAAGATATGAACCCAAGTCCAAAGAATTATCTCACAATGGTTAGGGGGAAATACTTGGATTTCAGTCCGGAAAATGTGAGGTTGGCGTTTCACTTGCCTATGATGCAAGGTGATGAACGCCCCTACACTAGGAGGGTCAACTTTAATCAAAGGTTGGACCAAGTCCTTATGGACATTTGTGTGGAAGGAGCTCAGTGGAGAATAGATTCCAAGGGCAAGCCAGTCCAACTAAGAAGATTGGACCTCAAGCCTATAGCTAGAGCATGGTTGGAGTTCATTCAACGCTCCATCATTCCTACTAGCAACCGATCTAAAGTTACTGTGGATCGGGCCATCATGATCCATAGCATCATGATTGGAGAGGAAGTAGAAGTTCATGAGGTCATCTCCAATGAAATCTACAAAATAGCCGACAAGCCCTTACCTATGGCACGGCTAGCTTTTCCTCACCTTATTTGCCATCTATGTTACTCAGCTGGAGTTATCATAGAAGGAGATGTCTCTATTGAAGAAGACAAGCCCATCACCAAGAAAAGGATGGAGCAAGCAAGAGAAGCTTCTCACGGCCCTCAAGAAGTGCATGAGGAAGCTCATCATCAACAAATTCCTGAGATGCCCCAAGGGATGCACTTTTCCCCAAACAACTATTGGGAGCAACTCAACACCTCCTTAGAAGATTTAAGCCACAATGTGGAACAATTAAGGGTGGAACATCATGAGCACTCCATCATTCTCCAAGAAATAAGAGAAGATCAAAGAGCAATGAGGGAGGAGCAACAAAGGCAAGGAAGGGACATAGAAGAGCTTAGGAACATCATTGGTCCTTCAAGAAGAAGACGCCACTAAAGGTGGATTCATTCCTTGTTCTTTATTTCTTTCTGTTTTTGGTTTTTAGTATTGTGTTTATTTATGTTTTGTGTCTCTATTTCATGATCATTAGTATGTAACCATGCCTTAAAGCTATGAATAAAATCCATTAATCCTTCACCTCTCTTAAAAGAAAAATGTTTTAATTCAAAAGAACAAGAAGTACATGAATTTCGAATTTATCCTTGAATTTAATTTAATTATATTGATGTGGTGACAATATTTTTATTTTCTGAATGAATGCTTGAACAGTGCATATGTCTTTTGATCTTGTTATTTATGAATGTTAAAACTGTTGGCTCTTGAAAGAATGATGAACAAAGAGAAATGTTATTGAGGATCTGAAAAATCATGAAATTGATTCTTGAAGCAAGAAAAAGCAGTGAAAACGAAAGCTTGCGAAAAAAAAATTTCAAAAAAAATAGAAAAAAAGAAGGAGCAGTAGAAAAAGCCAATAGCCCTTAAAACCAAAAGGCAAGGGTAAAAAGGATCCAAGGCTTTGAGCATCAATGGATAGGAGGGCCCAAGGAAATTAAATCCAGGCCTAAGCGGCTAAATCAAGCTGTCCCTAACCATGTGCTTGTGTCATGAAGGTCCAAGTGAAAAACTTGAGACTGAGTGGTTAAAGTCGTGATCCAAAGCAAAAGAGTGTGCTTAAGAGCTCTGGACACCACTAACTGGGGACTCTAGCAAAGCTGAGTCACAATCTGAAAAGGTTCACCCAGTTATGTGTCTGTGGCATTTATGTATCTGGTGGTAATACTGGAAAACAAAGTGCTTAGGGCCATGGCCAAGACTCATAAGTAGCTGTGTTCAAGAATCAACATGTTTAACTAAGAAAGTCAATAACACTATCCGAAATTCTAAAGTTCCTAGAGAAGCCAATCATTCTAAACTTCAAAGAAAAAAGTGAGATGCCAAAACTGTTCAGAAGCAAAAAGCTACAAGTCCCGCTCATCTAATTATAATTAATATTCATTGATATTTTGGAATTTATAGTATATTTTCTTCTTTTTATCCTATTTGATTTTCAGTTGCTTGGGGACAAGCAACACTTTAAGTTTGGTGTTGTGATGAGCGGATAATTTATACGCTTTTTGGCATTGTTTTTAGGTAGTTTTTAGTAAGTTCAAGCTACTTTTAGGGATGTTTTCATTAGTTTTTATGTTAAATTCACATTTCTGGACTTTACTATGAGTTTGTGTGTTTTTCTGTGATTTCAGGTAAATTCTGACTGAAATTGAGAGAATTGAGCAAAACTCTGAAAAAGGCAGACAAAAGGACTGCTGATGCTGTTGGAATCTGACCTCCCTGCATTTAAAATGGATTTTCTGGAGCTACAGAACTCCAAATGGCGCGCTCTCAACGGCGTTGGAAAGTAGACATCCAGAGCTTTCCAGCAATATATAATAGTCCATACTTTATTCGGAAATTGACGACGTAACTTGGCGTTGAACGCCAAGTTCATGCTGCTGTCTGGAGTTAAACGCCAGAAAAACGTCATGATCCGGAGTTGAACGCCCAAAACACGTCATAACTCGGAGTTCAACTTCAAGAGAAGCCTCAGCTCGTGGATTGATCAAGCTCAGCCCAAGCATACACCAAGTGGGCCCCGGAAGTGGATTTATGCATCAATTACTTACTTATGTAAACCCTAGTAGCTAGTCTAGTATATATAGGACCTCTTACTATTGTATTAGACATCTTTGGTCTCAGTTTTGTTTTATTCTTCATCCTAAGAGGCTATTGATCACATTTAGGGGGCTGGCCATTCGGCCATGCCTGAACCTTTTACTTATGTATTTTCAACGGTGGAGTTTCTACACACCATAGATTAAGGGTGTGGAGCTCTGCTGTACCTCAAGTTTCAATACAATTACTATTACTTTCTATTCAATTCTCTTTTATTCTTATTCCAAGATATTCATTCGCACCCAAGAACATGATGAATGTGATGATTAGATAACCCTCATTATCATTTTCACTTATGAACGCACGTGATTGACAACCACTTCCGTTCTACATGCAACAGAGCTTGAATGTGTATCTCTTAGATTCCCCAACAGAATCTTCGTGGTATAAGTTAGATAGATGGCGGCATTCATGAGGATCCGGAAATTCTAAACCTTGCCTATGGTATTCCGAGTAGGATTCTGGGATTGAATGACTGTGACGAGCTTCAAACTCCTGAAGGCTGGGCGTGATGACAAGCGCAAAAGAATCAAGGGATTCTATTCCAACCTGATTGAGAACTGACAGATGATTAGCCATGCGAGTGACAGCCGCAGAGGACCATTTTTACTGAGAGGATGGGATGTAGCCATTGACAACGGTGATGCCCTACATACAGCTTGCCATGGAAAGGAATAAGAAGGATTGGATGAAAGCAATAAGAAAGTAGAGATTCAAGAGGAGCACAGCATCTTCATACACTTATTTGAAATTCCCACTATTAATTTACATAAGTATTTCTATCCCTTTTATTTTCTTTTTATTATTAATATTCGAAATTCTATAAACCAATTTAATCTGCCTAACTGAGATTTACAAGGTGACCATAGCTTGCTTCATACCAACAATCTCTGTGGGATCGACCCTTACTCACGTAAGGTTTATTACTTGGACGACCCAGTACACTTGCTGGTTAGTTGAACGGAGTTGTGGATTCAACCAGTGCCATAATAAAAGACTTCATCTCAAAATAGTTAGAACATGGATCACAATTTCGTCCACCAATGGGTGAGAAATTGGTTTTGAATTTTTGAAGGTAGGTGGGGTTTATGGGGAAGAGTGGATGGATGTGAGTGGTGAATGGGGTAATTGGGAAGAGGAATTAAGGTGATTGGTGAAAGTTGTTGGGAAGTGTGACATGGGGAAGAGTAATCACAAAAACTAGGATTAGGAGGTAAGGTGGGAATATGGTAGGTGGGGATCCTGTGGGGTCCACAGATCCTGAGGTGATCCTGTGGGGTCCACAGATCCTGAGGTGTCAAGGAATTCCATCCTTGCACCAAATAGGCATGTAAAATGCCTTTGCACACCATTCTGGCGTTTAAACGCCCATTGGTGCACATTCTGGGCGTTCAACGCCCATGTAAAGCATGTTTCTGGCGTTGAACGCCAGTTTCATGCTTGTTACTGGCGTTCAGCGCCAGTTTTTCCTCTCTAGGCACATTCCTGGCGTTCAACGCCAGAATGTTGCTTGTTTCTGGCGTTCAGCGCCAAAATGGTGCTCTGTTCTGGCGTTGAACGCTAGCCAGATGCATCTTACTGGCGTTGAACGCCAGCCTGTGCGTCCTCCAGGGTGTGATTTTTTTCTTCTGCTATTTTTGACTCTGTTTTTAATTTTTATGATTTTTTCATGACTCCTCATGATCATGTATCTAATAAAACATAAAATAACAATAAAATAAAATAAAAATTAGATAAACAAAATTGGGTTGCCTCCCAACAAGTGCTTTTTTAATGCCAATAGCTTGACAGTGGCTCTCATGGAGCCACAAGGTGATCAGGTCAATGTTGTATAGTTGCCAACACCAAACTTAGAGTTTGGATATGGGGTCTTAACACCAAACTTAGAGTTTGGTTGTGGCCTCACAACACCAAACTTAGAGTTTGACTGTGTGGGCTCTTCTTGACTCTGAACTGAGAGATGTTCTTTATGCTTACTCTCTTTTGTCACAAAGGGATGGCCATGTGCCTTAAACACAAGGTAGTCCCCATTCAATTGAAGGACTAATTCACCTCTGTTGACATCTATCACAGCTCCTGCTGTCGCTAGGAAAGGTCTTTCAAGGATGATGCAATCATCCTCTTCCTTCCTAGTGTCTAAGATTATGAAATCAGCAGGGATGTAAAGGCCTTCAACCTTTACTAACACGTCCTCTACTATTCCATAAGCTTGTCTCAATGACTTGTCTGCCAGTTGTAATGAGAACAAGGCAGGTTGTACCTCAATGATCCCCAGCTTCTCTATTACAGAGAGTGGCATAAGATTTATCCCTGACCCCATATCACACAGAGCTTTTTCAAAGATCATGGTGCCTATGGTACAAGGTATTAAGAACTTGCCAGGATCTTGCTTCTTTTGAGGTAGAATTTTTTGAATCCAAGTATCCAGTTCATTAATGAGCAAGGGAGGTTCACTTTCCCAAGCCTCATTACCAAACAACTTGGCATTCAGCTTCATGATAGCTCCTAAATATTGAGCAACTTGCTCTCCAGTTACATCTTCATCCTCTTCAGAGGATGGATAGTCTTCAGAGCTCATGAATGGCAGAAGGAGATTTAATGGAATCTCTATGGTCTCTATATGAGCCTTAGATTCCTTTGGATCCTTAATAGGAAACTCCTTCTTGCTTGAGGGACGTCCCAGGAGGTCTTTCTCACTAGGATTTTCGTCCTCCTCTTCCCTTGTGCATTCGGCCATATTGACTATGTCAATAGCTTTGCACTCTCCTTTTGGATTCTCTTCTGTATTGCTTGGGAGAATACTAGGAGGGGTTTCAATGACTTTCTTACTCAGCTGGCCCACTTGTGCCTCCAGATTTCTAATGGAGGATCTTGTTTCACTCATGAAACTGAAAGTGACCTTTGACAGATCAGAGACTACATTGGCTAAATTAGAGGTGTTTGGTTCAAAATTCTCTGTCTGTTGCTGAGAAGATGATGGATATGGCTTGCTATTGTTCAGCCTGTTGCGTCCACCATTGTTAAAGCCTTGTTGAGGCTTTTGTTGATCCTTCCATGAGAAATTTGGATGATTTCTCCATGATGAGTTATAGGTGTTTCCATAAGGTTCACCCATGTAATTAACCTCTGCCATGGCAGGGTTCTCAGGATCATAAGCTTCTTCAGAAGCTGCCTCTCTAGTACTGTTGGATGCATGTTGCCATCCATTCAGATTTTGAGAGATCATGTTGACCTGTTGAGTCAACACTTTGTTCTGAGCCAATATGGCATTCAGAGTATCAATTTCAAGAACTCCTTTCTTCTGAGGTATCCCAATGTTCACGGAATTCCTATCAGAAGTGTACATGAATTGGTTGTTTGCAACCATGTCAATGAGTTCTTGAGCCTCTTCAGGCGTTTTCTTCAGGTGAATAGATCCACCTGCAGAATGGTCCAATGACATTTTCGAAAATTCAGAGAGACCATAATAGAATATATCTAATATGGTCCATTCTGAAAACATGCCAGATGGACATCTTTTGGTCAGCTGCTTGTATCTTTCCCAAGCTTCATAGAGGGATTCACCATCTTTTTGTTTGAAGGTTTGAACATCCACTCTCAGCTTGCTCAGCTTTTGAGGAGGAAAGAATTTATCCAAGAAGGCAGTGACCAGCTTATCCCATGAGTCCAGGCTATCCTTGGGTTGTGAATCCAACCATATTCTAGCTCTGTCTCTTACAGCAAAAGGGAAAAGCATGAGTCTGTAGACTTCAGGATCAACTCCATTCGTCTTTACAGTCTCACAGATCTGCAAGAACTCAGTTAAAAACTGATAAGGATCTTCAGATGGAAGCCCATAAAACTTGCAGTTTTGTTGCATTAAGGCAACTAGCTGAGGTTTCAGCTCAAAGTTGTTGGCTCCAATGGCAGGAATGGAGATGCTTCTTCCATCAAACTTGGACGTTGGCTTTGTGAAGTCACCAAGCATTCTCCTTGCATTATTATTATTTTCGGCTGCCATCTCCTTCTCTTGTTCGAAAATTTCTGAAAGGTTGTTTCTGGATTGTTGTAATTTAGCTTCTCTTAATTTTTTCTTCAAAGTCCTTTCAGGTTCTGGATCAATTTCAACAAGAGTGCCTTTATCCCTGTTCCTGCTCATATGAAAGAGAAGAAAACAAGAAAAGAAAGAGGAATCCTCTATGTCACAGTATAGAGATTCCTTTATGTTAGTAGAAAAAGAAGGGAGTAGAAGAATGAAGAAGAATTCGGATTTTTTAGATGAAGAGAGGTGAAGAGTAGTGTTAGTAAACAAATAATTAAATAGAAGAAGAAAAGAGAAAGAGAATTTCGAAAATAATTTTAAAAAGGGGTTAGTGATTTTCGAAAATTAGAGATAAATTGTAATTAAAATTAAAATATGAAACATTTAGTTAATTAAAAAGAATTTTTTTAAAAAGAGAGAGATATTTTCGAAAATAGAAGAGGGAGAAGTAGTTAGGTGGTTTTGAAAAAGATAAGAAACAAACAAAAAGTTAGTTAGTTGATTGAAAAAGATTTGAAATCAAAATTTAAAAAGATAAGAAGATAAGAAGTTAGCTAAAAATTTTGAAATCAAATTTTGAAAAAGATAAAATTTTGAGAAGGATAAGATAAAAAGATAAGATAAAAATTTTAATAAAAAAAATTTTTTAAAAAAATTTAATTTTTAAAATGACTTACCTAACAAGAAACTACAAGAGAAGATTCTAAAATTTAAAGATTGAACCTTTCTTATCAAGAAAGTAACAAACTTCAAATTTTTGGATCAATCACATTAATTGTTAGCATTTTTTTGAAAATATGGTATAAAAGATAAGAAAAAGATTTTGAAAAATAATTTTTTTTTAATTTTCGAAAATAAGAAAAAAAATGGAAAAAAAAATATGATTTTTGAAAAAGATTTTGAAAAGATAAGATTTTTAAAATTGAAATTTTGATTTGACTTGTAAGAAACAAATAATTTTGAAAATTTTTGACCAAGTCAACCCAAAAATTCGAAAATTTGGAGGGAAATAAGGAAAAGATATTTTTTTTGAATTTTTGAATTTTTAATTATGAGAGAGAAAAACAACAAAAATACTTAATGCATGAAATTTTTAGATCAAAACAATGAATGCATGCAAGAATGCTATGAATGTCAAGATGAACACCAAGAACACTTTGAAGATCATGATGAACATCAAGAACATAATTTTGAAAAATTTTCAAGAAAAGAAAACATGCAAGACACCAAACTTAGAAATTTTTAATGCTTGGAAAATATGAATGCAAAGATGCACATGAAAAACAAGAAAAGACACAAAACAAGAAAACATCAAGATCAAACAAGAAGACTTACCAAGAACAACTTGAAGATCATGGAGAACACTATGAATGTATGGGATTTTTGAAAATTGCAAGAAAAATTTTTAAAAGCATGCAATTGACACCAAACTAAAAAATTGACTCAAGACTCAAACAAGAAACACAAAATATTTTTTATTTTTATGATTTTCTAATTTTTTTTGGATTTTTATTAATTTTTTCGAAAATAATGTTAGGAAAAACGAAAAATAAAAGAAAATATTTTTGAAAAAGATTTTTGAAAAGAAAATTACCTAATCTGAGCAACAAGATGAACCGTCAGTTGTCCATACTCGAACAATCCCCGGCAACGGCGCCAAAAACTTGGTGGACGAAATTGTGATCCATATTCTTTAAGTTGTACTCCTTGTACTTTTATGGAATTTGAAATTGGCACGAGTGGACACAAATCCGTTCAACTAACCAGCAAGTGTACTGGGTCGTCCAAGTAATAAACCTTACGTGAGTAAGGGTCGATCCCACAGAGATTGTTGGTATGAAGCAAGCTATGGTCACCTTGTAAATCTCAGTTAGGCAGATTAAATTTGTTTATGGTTTCGAAAATTAATAATAAAATAGAAATAATAAAAGGGATAGAATACTTATGTAAATCAATAGTGGGAATTTCAGATAGGCGAATGGAGATACTGTATGGCTCGAGAACGCCTGCTTTCCTACTGCTTCAACTCAATCCTTCTTACTCCTTTCCATGGCAAGCTGTGTATAGGGGTTCACCGTTCGACGATGGCTACTTTGTATCCTCTCTGGAAAATGGTCCTCTGCGCTGTCACTCGCATGGCTAATCGTCTGGAGGCATCACACTGGCCGAAGGCTACATCCCATCCTCGCAGTGAAAACTACGCTCACGCGCTCTGTCACAGCACGGCTAATCACTGGTTGGTTCCCGCTCCTACTGGAATAGAATCCCTTGATTCTTTTGCGTCTGTCACTAACGCCCAGCAGTTGCGAGTCTGAAGCACGTCACAGTCATTCATTACCGGAATCCTACTCGGAATACCACAGACAAGGTTAGACTTTCCGGATTCCCAGGATCCTACTCGGAATACCACAGACAAGGTTAGACTTTTCGGATCCTCATGAATGCCGCCATCTATCTAGCTTATACCACGAAGATTCTGTTGGGGAATCTAAGAGATACACATTCAAGCTCGGTTGCATGTAGAACGGAGGTGGTTGTCAATCACGTGCGTTCATAGGTGAGAATGATGATGAGCGTCACATAATCATCACATTCATCATGTTCTTGGGTGCGAATGAATATCTTGGAATAAGAACAAGTTGAATTGAATGGAAGAAAATAGAATTGCATTAATACTTGAGGTACAGTAGAGCTCCACACCCTTAATCTATGGTGTGCAGAAACTCCACCGTTGAAAATACATAAGTAAAAGGGTCAGGCATGGCCGAATGGCCAGCCCCCAAAACGTGATCAATAGCCTCTTAGGATGAACAATAAAACAAAACTGAGACCAAAGATGTCTAATACAATAGTTAAATGTTCTATTTATAATAAACTAGCTCCTAGGGTTTACAGGAGTAAGTAATTGATGCATAAATCCACTTCCGGGGCCCACTTGGTGTATGCTTGGGCTGAGCTTGATCAATCCACGAGCTGAGGCTCCTCTTGGAGTTGAATTCCGAGTTATGACGTGTTTTGGGCGTTCAACTCCGGATCATGACGTTTTTCTGGCGTTTAACTCCAGACAGCAGCATGTACTTGGCGTTCAACGCCAAGTTACGTCGTCAATTTCCGAATGAAGTATGGACTATTATATATTGCTGGAAAGTTCTGGATGTCTCCTTTCCAACGCCGTTGTGAGCGTGCCAATTGGAGTTCTGTAGCTCCAGAAAATCCATTTTGAGTGCAGGGAGGTCAGATTCCAACAACATCAGCAGTCCTTTTGTCAGCCTTTTTCAGAGTTTTGCTCAAGTCCCTCAATTTCAGCCAGAAATTACCTGAAATCACAGAAAAACACACAAACTCATAGTAAAGTCCAGAAATGTGAATTTAACATAAAAACTAATGAAAACATCCCTAAAAGTAGCTTGAACTTACTAAAAACTACCTAAAAATAATGCCAAAAAGCGTATAAATTATCCGCTCATCAATAGACCCCTATTTTATGATTCATCTTGTGCTTAAATTGAGTATTTTTATCAAATCTTCACCCACTTATTCATGTAAATTGTATAGTTTTACAATTCTTTCCTTATTTTATGATATATGAGAAAACATGTTTCCTATTCTTTAAAAATATTAAATTTAATTATCCTTTATTACCATTCGATGCCGTGATTTGTATGTTAAGTATTTTCAGGTTTCATAGGACAGGAATGACTTAGAGGACAAAAAGGAAACATACAAAAATAGAAGGAAAGCACAAAAATGGAGTTTTGAAGAAAAAGCAGCGACGCGAGCGCATGGACGACGCGGATGCGTGCTTAGCGCAAAATGCAAACGACGCGCACGCGTGGACGACGCGGACGCATGCCTTGAGCAGAACGCAATTGACGCAGATGCGTAACTGATGCGTACGCGTGACAAGGAAAAACTTCAAATGACGCGAATGCATGACCCACGCATACGCATGACAGATGCCACATGTAGAAAATTGCAGAAGTCGGCCCCAGCAATTTCTGGACCCTTTTCAATCCAGATCCAAACCCAGAAAACACAGATTAGAGGCTGTAAAGTGGGGGGATCTATCCATTCATTGAACAATTCATATAAGGGAGCTGATAATTCATAATTTTAGCTTTTTAGATGTAGTTTCTAGAGAGAGAGATGGGCTCTCTCCTCTCTCTTAGGATTAGGATTTAGGATTTCTATTATGTTTAGGTTACTTCTTTTCAAATTACAGGTTCAATGTTCCTTTAATTTATGTTTCTCTTCTACTTTTATTTATTCTAATGTTTTTACTTGTATTTGACTTATGTTGCCAAATTGGCCTATGAACCATTTCATGTTAGATTTGAATTTATGTTTAAATATAATTTGAGGTATTTCAGATTTATGATTTTTACTTAGCTTTTTATATTCTTGGCTTTAATTGATGAATTGATTAATTGGAGACACTTGAGTTATCAAACTCATTGTGATTGATAATTGTTATCTTTGCTAATTAATTTGAATTCCAATAACTCTAGTCTTTTCTTAGGAATTGACTAGGATCTGAGAAATCAAATTGATTCATCCACTTAACTTACCTTCATAGTTAGAGGTTAATAAGGTGGGAGAAAAATCCAATTCTCATCATAATTGATAAGGATAACTAGGATAGGACGTCCAATTTTCATACCTTCCCAAGAGTTTTCTTAGCTATTGATTTATTAATTCCTGCAATTTATTTCTCTTGTTCAAACCTTTCAAAAAGCCAAAAATACTATTTTCCATAACCAATAATAAAACACACCTCCCTACAATTCCTTGAGAAGACGACCCGAGGTTTGAATACTTCGGTTATAAATTTTATTGGGTTTTGTTAGTTGTGACAACCAAACTTTTGTACAAAAGGATTATCTATTGGTTTAGAAGCTATACTTACAACGCAATTATATTCTTGTGAATTTCTTTACCAGCAGGAGTCCGCTCGTCAAAATGGCACCATTGCCAGGGAATTGCAAACGTGTGCCTTATTATTGGTTATTGTAAAAATTTGTTTTTTCTTATTTATTTGTTTTTGTTTTTAATTTTTATTAGCTACAATGAATTCTCACCCCTGTCGCTATGAGTTTGGTTCGAATATTGTTGAAAGGAACGGAAGCTATAACAGGAACATGCATCAAGGTCAAAACAATTAAAGATGGACAGAGCCACGAGGATCTGATTAACCCTTTAGGCAACAACACCTTCCAAGCTACCGTGGATGACGACCACTCTACAATGCATGTCAAGACAATAGTTATGGTGGACCCTCTCGTGACACCGAACACCCACCAAATTACTATGGTCAAGAGCCATTCCAGGGAGCGTACCAAGATGATGAATATGGTGGATCCCCTTACCAGCAAGCCCCACCATATGCTTATAAATCACCTTCCCAACACACCTTTGAACCACCAAACTCACAATCCCCCTACTACCAAACAACCTCATATAATCCTAACCCTTATCCATCCCAATTCCAATCTAAGTACTCCCAAGAACCACCACTTCCCTATGCACCATGTCCGTACCCATCAACCCAAGAATCAAGGGAGCGTTTCAAAGAAACAGTGGAAAGACTTCATGCAACCCTTCGCCAACTGGATCAAGCGATAAATCAATTACCTTCCCGACATTCGGATACTCAAGGAACTCCCATGGCTTCATGTGGACAATCTAACAATGAACATAGCATGAAGGAGATACTAGAAACTCCAGTGGACAATAAGGAGCATGACTTTGTACTGGAACAATTGGAGGAAACCGAAATTATCCAAGAAGAAGAAGAATTGGTTGAAGACTTAGGAGATGCTAAACCTCCATGGGAATCCAGAGTTGTAGAAAATTCCGTCAAGGAAATTACAATTGATGCTAAGGAGGATAGTGCACAACCCCCAAAGCAGGTATCTTATGAAGAACTGGACGGAACAACCCAAGACGCGAGTTTCCTTGGTAATGATGATCACGAGTTAAGTTCTCCTAGTAATTAACTTGCATCCGCAAGTGACTTCTTTGAGACAAAAGAACCTTCCCCAAGTGAATACGAAGCCGATGCTGAGGTAGACTTTTCTCAACCTCCAACTTATGACTTGAGTGATGAGGAAGAAATCGAAGACTATGATCAAGACACGGTTGTAATTGAAGAAGTTTGGAAAGAAGTTGAGGAACTCATAGAGGAAACAAAGGAAGCAGAGCTTGCAAAACCACTGGAAACACATATTCCAAGGCCACTACCACCCAATTCCAACTTCAAGTGCCTAAAATTCTTAACCTTTATCTTTACTTTTTCACTTGAATATGGTTTGCTTGAAACAGATGGCCAGCTTAGAGCTCTCTGCGGCTTTAAGAGTAAGAGAAAAATGGTTCGTACTCAGAGCTGGTATGCAAGATCCAATAAGAGTCCACGCTTCAATCTGAAGCGCAAGGATTGGTATCAAGTTCGATTGAATGGGTACCGGAAGCTGTTTGGTCGCTTCAGTGAGAATTCAGATTGCTCACCAGCCAGATGGAAAAATGTAGATCAAGACAAAAATGGGTGTAAAAGTAAGGTTTGGGATCCTGGAATCTATTCTGACATTCAATACCCCGGGAGCCTGGAAGCCTGTTTGAACTTACTCAAGAGCTTTACATGCTTTATTTGGGACCCCGGAGGCTGTTGGCATTCCAAACAATGGTGGAGATTTCTGGATGAATTCAAACACAAGCCACCATCACAAGAAGCTCACCAGAATGTCCAACTTAAGGACTTTAACTAAAAATGCTAGGTGGGAGACAACCCACCATGGTATGATCATTCCTTTTTCAATTTTATTTAGTTTTGTTTGTTTTTTAGTTTTATTTTATTCTATTTTCATTGAACCTGGAATCATTCATAGCATCCACATTAGCATTGATTTTGCATCCTGCATATAGTATAGCTTCTAAACCGACAAAGAATCTTTTCGTGCAAAAGTTTGGTTGTCAAAAGTAACAAACCCCTAGTAAAATTGATAACCGAAGTATTTAAACCTTAGGTCGTCTCTCAAGGAATTGCAGGGAAGTGGTCTTATTATTGGTTATGAGTTGTGTAAATTGGGGTTTTGGGGATGAGAAATAAGAAGAGAAAATTGCAGAGAAAATAAATAATAACAATAAAAAGCCTTGACTAGGAGAAGATTAATCGGAAGTTCTATCCTTGTTGACGTTCCCAATTTCAGTTAATAATTGATTGTTATTTCTACTGAATTACCCCTTATCTAATAAAGGAAAGTTAAGTAGGGAGCCAACTTCTATTCACAAGTCCTAATCCTCTCCCTCGGGAAGGATTAGCGTTAGTAACTAGAGTGCTAGCCAACAACTTCCAATTACCAATTAATTATTGAGTATTCCAACTCAAGGGTCTCCTCTTAATCAACTCCCAAGTCAAGTTGGGAGCTAGAATATGAACATTAATACCATCTTTCTTGTTATGAAAAGGGAATAGCAAAGAGACATGATAATTAGAATAAAATTGGAACCAATTAAATAAATAATAAAATTAAATTCATAAAAGCAATCCAATTGTAACTCTGAACAAAGATTAAGAATATAGAAGAATAAGTGACAAGTAAGGAAACAAACTAGAATGATGAAGTCTTCAATGGAAGTAGTGACTCTGTAAATATCCAATCCAAAAGCATAAAACTAGGAATCCTAAATCCTAGAGAGAGGAGAGAGCCTTTCTCTCTAAACTACATCTAAATTATGAAAAGTGAATAATGAGAAGTCCCCCTTGATTTCACCACTCTGCAGCCTCTAATATGTATTTTCTGGGGCAAAAACTGGGCAAGAAATAGTCCTGAAATTGCCGGGGCAATTTCTGGGTCGTACAATTCGCTGGTTTTTCTGCAAATTCACGCGTGCATGTAAAATGACGCGTGTGCGTCATTTAGCTGTATGGCCACTATGGTGAATTATATATCATATCGAAGCTCCAGATGTTAGCTTTCCAACGCAACTGAAATCGCCTCATTTAGACCTCTGTAGCTCAAGTTATGACTATTTGAGTGCGAAGAGGTCAGGATTGATAGCTTTGCAAGTCCTTCAATTTCTTGTATTCCTTCCACTTTTGCATGCTTCCTTTCCATCCTCCAAGCCATTCCTGCCCTGTAATCCATGAAATCACTTAACGCACATATCACGACATCGAATGGTAATAAGAGATGATTAATATTAGCAAATATAAGGCCAAAGAAGCATGTTTTCAATCAAAGCACAAAATCAGGAAGGAAAATATAAAACCATACATTTTGTACGAACAAGTGTATGAAAAATTGATAAAATCCACTCAACTGAGTATAAAATAAACCGTAAAATAGCAATTTATCAATTCTATAGATCCAAACTTAAAGAGGCACCTGATGAGTGATGTGTGAGTGGTGCACGAAATCACAATCACACTTTTGCAATTCCGCACAACTAACCAGCAAGTGCACTGGGTCGTCCAAGTAATACCTTACGTGAGTAAGGGTCGATCCCACGGAGATTGTCGGCTTGAAGCAAGCTATGGTTATCTTGTAACTCTTAGTCAGGATATCAATAATTCTCAGATTTAATTGTAAAAAGTAAAAGAACATGAAATAAATACTTGTTTTGCAGTAATGGAGAACAGGTTGAGGTTTTGGAGATGCTATATCTTTTGAATCTCTACTTTCCTACTGTCTTCTTTTTCATGCACGCAAGGCTCCTTCCATGGCAAGCTGTATGTTGGGTTTCACCGTTGTCAATGGCTACCTCCCTTCCTCTCAGTGAAAATGTTCAACGCACGCTATCACCGCACGGCTAATCATATGTCGGTTCTCGATCATGTCGGAATAGAATCCAGTGATTCTTTTGCGTCTGTCACTAACGCCCAACACTCACGAGTTTGAAGCTCGTCACAGTCATTCAATCTTCGAATCCTACTTGGAATACCATAGACAAGGTTTAGACTTTCCGGATTCTCAAGAATGTCCGCCAATGGGTTCTAGCTTATACCACGAAGATTCTGCTTAAGGAATCCAAGAGACACACACTCAAACAAAGGTAAAATAGAGGTGGTTGTCAGACACACGTTCATAGGTGAGAATGGTGATGAATGTCACGGATCATCACATTCATCAGGTTGAAGAACAAGTGGTATCTTAGAATAGAAGCAGGCGTGATTGAATGAAAAACAGTAGTAATTGCATTATTCCATCAAGACACAGCAGAGCTCCTCACCCCCAACCATGGGGTTTAGAGACTCATGCCGTAGAAGATACAATATGAAATGTGTAATGTGTCATGAGATGAAGATACAATAGCAAAAAGTCCTATTTATAGTGAACTAGTGACCTAGGGTTTACAAGAATGAGTAAATGACGTAAAAATCTACTTCCGGGGTCCACTTGGTGTGTGCTTGGGCTGAGCATTGAAGCTTTCGTGTGTAGAGACTTTTTCTGGAGTTAAACGCCAGCTTTTGTGCCAGTTTGGGCGTTTAACTCCAACTTTTGTGCCAGTTCCGGCGTTAAACACCGAGAATTCTGAAGCTGATTTGGAACGCCAGTTTGGGCCATCAATTATTGAGCAAAGTATAGACTATTACATATTGCTGAAAAGCCCAGGATATCTCCTTTCCAACGCAATTGAGAGCGCGCCAATTGGGCTTCTGTAACTCCATAAAATCCACTTCGAGTGCAGGGAGGTCAGAATCCAACAGCATCTGCAGTCATTTTTCAGCCTCTGAATCAGATTTTTGCTCAGGTCCCTCAATTTCAGCCAAAAAATACCTGAAATCCCAGAAAAACACACAAACTCATAGTAAAGTCCATAAAAGTAAATTTTAATTAAAAACTAAAAAAAATATAATAAAAACTAACTAAAATGTACTAAAAACATACTTAAAACAGTGCCAAAAAGCGTATAAATTATCCGCTCATCACAACACCAAACTTAAATTGTTGCTTGTCCCCAAGCAACTGAAAATCAAATTGGATAAAAAGAAGAGAACATACTATAGACTCCAAAATATCAATGAAACTTAGCTCTAATTAGATGAGCGGGACTAGTAGCTTTTTGCCTCTGAACAGTTTTGGCATCTCACTTTATCCTTTGAAGTTTAAAATGATTGGCATCTATAGGAACTCAGAATTCAGATAGTGTTATTGATTCTCCTAGTTAAGTAAGTTGATTCTTGAACACAACTACTTTTTGAGTCTTGGCCATGGCCCAAAGCACTCTGTTTTCCAGTATTATCACCAGATACATACATGCCACAGACACATAACTGAGTGAACCTTTTTAGATTGTGACTCAGCTTTGCTAGAGTCCCCAATTAGAGGTGTCCAAGATTCTTAAGCACACTCTTTTTGCTTTGGATCACGACTTTAACCGCTCAGTCGCAAGCTTTTCACTTGACACCTTCACGCCACAAGCACATGGTTAGGGACAGCTTGGTTTAGCCGCTTAGGCCAGGATTTAATTCCTTTAGGCCCTCCTATCCACTAATGCTCAAAGCCTTGGATCCTTTTTAGTATCCTTGCCTTTTGGTTTTAAGGGCTATTGGCTTTTTCTGCTTGCTCTTTTTTTTCTTTTTTTTTTGTATTCACTGCTTTTTCTTTCTTCAAGAATCAATTTGATGATTTTTCAGATCCTCAATAACATTTCTCCTTTTCCATCGTTCTTTCAAGAGTCAACAAATTTAACATTCTTTAAACAAAAAATTCAAAAGACATATTCACCGTTCAAGCATTCATTCAGAAAACAAAAAGTATTGTCACCACATCAAACTAATTCAACTAGTTTCAAAGATGAATTTGAATTCCTGTACTTCTTGTTCTTTTATGATTAAAGCATTTTTCATTTAAGAGAGGTGATGGATTCATAGGACATTCATAGCTTTAAGACATGAACTTTAAATTTTATTAATCATGGAATAAGAACAAGACTCAAAAATAAATATAAGATAAGACCAATAGTAATAGAAAACAGAAAATTAAAAACAGAAATTTAAATGACTCTAAAATAGATTCCTAATGATAAAGGTTATCACAGAGTTAGGACTCAACAACCTTGATTTTGAGAAGTGGATGCTCCTTCAACTTGTGGGGTGTTTGACCCTTCAAGGGAGAGCTTCTGGCGCTTCAGCTTCTGTAGCTCACGCCCCTGCTTCTCTTGTTCCTTCAGCAATTTGCAGAGCATGTAGTTTTGATTCTGTTGTTCTTCCTTAATTTGTTCCATAGCTTCTTGCAGCTTGGCAACAGATGCTTCTAGGTGGGCCCAGTAGTCAAATTCAGGAAGTTCAGGGAGGAATTCCTACGCCCTCCTTTTGAAAGAGTTATCTTGCATTTGTCCTTCCATTGACTTCTTGGTGATTGGATGTTCAATTGGGATGAATTCATCTACTCCCATCCTCACCCCAGCATCTTTACATAGCAAAGAGATTAAGCTTGGGTAAGCCAGTTTGGCTTCAGTAGAGTTCTTGTTTGCAATTGTGTAAATCTCACAAGAAATCAGATGATGAATCTCCACTTCTTTTCCCAGCATAATGCAATGAATCATCACTACTCTCTTGACAGTGACTTCAGAACGGTTACTAGTGGGCAATATAGAACGCCCAATGAAGTCTAGCCAACCTCTTGCAACTGGTTTGAGATCTCCCTTCTTGAGTTGGTTTGGGACACCTTTTGAATTGGTTATCCACTTAGTTCCAGGGAGGCATATGTCCTCTAGAACTTGATCCAACCCCTTATCTGCTCTCACCATTCTCCTATTAAAGGATCCAGGATCATCTTGTAGTTGAGGCAGTTTGAAGACCTCTCTTATTTTGTCTAGATGGAAGTAAATAGTTCTCCTTCTGACCATGGTTCTGTAGGTTTGGAAAGCAGTTTCAGTCATTCTATGCTTATCTGTCAGCCACAGATTTGAGTAGAATTCCTGAACCATGTTTCTTCCAACCTTTGTCTCAGGATTGGCTAGAATTTCCCATCCTCTATTTCGAATTTGCTCTTGGACCTCCGGATATTCGTCTTCTTTCAAATCGAATTTAACTTCCGGGATCACTGACCTTAGACCCATTATTTTGTGGTAATGGTCTGCATGTTCTTTGGTTAAGAACCTCTCTTGACTCCAAAGATTCTTTAGAGTATTCTCTTTCTTGTCTCTTGAATTGGTTTGTTTTCCTTTGGGAGCCATGGTCTTGATGAGCCTTAGCTTAATGATCACGGAAAAGCACACCAAACTTAGAGGTTTGCTTGCCCTCAAGCAAAAGATAGGAAAGGGGAGAGAGAGGAGGAGAAGCAAATTCGAATGGTGAAGAGAGGGGGATGGCCGAATGTGTATTTATAAGGGAGGGGAAGGGATTTCGAAAGTTTTGAAAGAGACATGAGAAGATATGGAAAGAATTTAAGAAAATACTTGAGTTTTTTAAGAAGATTTGGAAAGAATTTGAAAGAGATTTGAGAAATAATTTAGAAAATTGTTGGATTTTTGAAATTTGAGGGTGAATGATGAAAATTTGTAACATGTTTATGTAGAAAATTATGGGTAAAAACATGAAAGTGTGAAAAAAGTTTGAAGTGAAAAGCAAAATCTCCTTCCCCTGCCTTTCTGGCATTAAACGCCCAGAATGGTATCTATTCTGGCGTTTAACGCCCAATTGTTGGCCATTATGGGCGTTTAACACCCAGCCAGGCACCCTGGCTGGCGTTAAATGCCAGAAACCCCTTTATCACTGGGCGTTTTGCTGAACGCCCAGGATGTTGTAATTCTGGCGTTAAACGCCCAGAATGGTGCCCATTCTGGCTTTAACGCCAAAAATGGTGCCTTTGCTGGCGTTAAACACTCAGAATGGTATCCATTCTGGCGTTTAACGCCCAGAGTGCCTTTTACTGGCATTTTCTTGCCAGCAAGCTCCTTTTCTTGCCAGCAAGCTCCTTTTCTCTGCTTTTTTCACTGAATCCTTCTGTAACTCTGTGAATTCCTTCAATTTCGATGATCAACCTTGAAGAATATATATCAAACTTTTATTAAGTAAAACAAATAACCTGCTAATGACTGGGTTGCCTCCCAGCAAGCGCTTCTTTATTGTCTTTAGCTGGACCTTTACTAAAACTCATTCAAGCCTCAGTTTTGAGCATTCATGCTCAAAATTGCTTTCAAGATAATGTTTGATCCTCTGTCCATTAACAATGAACTTTTTGTCAGAATCAATATCCTAAAGCTCAACATATCCATATGGTGACACTCCTGTAATCACATACGGGCCCCTCCATCGGGATTTCAGTTTTCCTGGGAATAGTCTGAGCCTAGAGTTGAAGAACAGAATTTTTTGTCCTGGCTCAAAGACTCTGGATGACAACTTCTTGTCATGCCAGTTTTTTGCCTTTTCCTTATAAATTTTTGCATTTTCAAAGGCACTGAGTCTGAATTCCTCTAGTTCATTTAGCTGGAGCAATCTTTTTTCACCAGCTAACTTAGCATCCAGGTTTAGGAATCTGGTTGTCCAGTAGGCTTTATGTTCTAGTTCCACGGGCAGATGACAGGCCTTGCCATACACATGTTGGTATGGAGAGGTTCCTATAGGAGTCTTGAATGATGTTCTGTATGCCCACAGAGCATCATCCAAGCTCTTTGCCCAATCCTTTCTACGGGCAATTACAGTCCGTTCCAGGATTCTTTTTAGCTCTCTATTAGAGACTTCAGCTTGCCCATTTGTCTGTGGATGATATGGAGTTGCTACTTCATGGCTAATTCCATATCGGACCATAGCAGAGTACAGCTGTTTATTGCAGAAATGAGTGCCCCCATCACTAATTAGTACTCTGGGAACACCAAACCTGCTGAAGATGTGTTTCTGGAGGAATTTCAGCACGGTCTTGGTATCATTATTGGGTGTGGCAATTGCTTCTACCCATTTAGATACATAGTCTACTGCCACCAGAATATAAGTGTTTGAGTATGATGGTGGGAAGGGACCCATGAAGTCAATACCCCATACATCAAACAATTCAATCTCTAAGATCCCTTGTTGAGGCATGGCGTAACCATGAGGCAAGTTACCAGCTCTTTGGCAACTGTCACAGTTACGCACAAACTCTCGGGCATCCCTATAGAGAGTAGGCCAGTAGAAGCCACATTGGAGGACCTTAGTGGCTGTTCACTCACTTCCGAAATGTCCCCCATACTGTGATCCATGGCAATGCCATAGGATCCTTTGTGCTTTCTCTCTAGGTACACATCTGTGGATCATTCCGTCTGCACATCTCTTAAAGAGATATGGCTCATCCCATAGGTAGTACTTGGCATCTGAAATTAATTTTTTTCTTTGCACCCTGCTGTACTCCTGGGGTATGAACCTCACAGCTTTATAGTTTGCAATGTCTGCAAACCATGGTGCTTCTTGAATGGCAAAGAGTTGCTCATCTGTAAAGGTCTCAGAGATCTCAATAGAGGGGAGGGACGCCCCAGCTACTGGTTCTATCCGGGACAAGTGATCAGCTACCTGGTTCTCTGTCCCTTTTCTGTCTCTTATTTCTATATCAAACTCTTACATAAGCAACACCCATCTTATGAGCCTGGGCTTTGAATCCTGCTTTGTGAGTAAGTATTTAAGAGCAGCATGGTCAGTGTACACAATCACTTTTGATCCTACTAAATAGGATCTAAACTTGTCAATGGCATAAACCACTACAAGTAACTCTTTTTCTGTGGTTGTGTAATTCTTCTGTGTGTCCTTTAGAATACGGCTAGCATAATAAATGATGTGCAGAAGCTTGTTGTGCCTCTGTCCCAACACTGCACCAATAGCATGGTCACTGGCATCATACATTAGTTCGAATGGTAATGTCCAGTCTGGTGTAGAGATGACTGGTGCTGTGACCAGCTTGGCTTTCAGGGTCTCAAACGCCTGCAGACACTCTGTGTCAAAAACAAATGGTGTGTCAGCAGCTAGCAGGTTGCTTAGAGGTTTTGCAATTTTTGAAAAATACTTTATAAATCTTCTGTAGAATCTTGCATGCCCCAGAAAGCTTCTAATTGCCTTAACATTAGCAGGTGGTGGTAATTTTTCAATTATTTCTACCTTTGCTTGATCCACCTCTATTCCCTTGCTTGAAATTTTGTGCCCAAGGACAATTCCTTCAGTCACCATAAAGTGACATTTCTCCCAGTTTAAGACCAGGTTAGTCTCTTGGCACCTTTTTAGGACAAGTGCTAGATGATCAAGACAGGAGCTGAATGAGTCTCCAAATACTGAGAAGTCATCCATAAAGACTTCCAGGAACTTCTCTACCATATCAGAGAAGATGGATAGCATGCACCTCTGAAAAGTTGCAGGTGCATTGCATAGACCAAAAGGCATTCTTCTGGAAGCAAATACGCCAGAAGGACAGGTGAATACTGTTTTCTTCTGATCTTGAGGGTCCACTGCAATTTGATTGTAGCCTGAATAGCCATCCAAAAAGCAGAAATAATCATGACCCGCTAGTCTTTCTAGCATCTGGTCTATGAATGGTAAAGGAAAATGATCCTTTCTGGTGGCTGTATTGAGCCTTCTGTAGTCAATATACATACGCCACCCTGTAACTGTTCTTATAGGAACCAGTTTATTCTTTTCATTATGAACCACTGTCATGCCTCCCTTCTTGGGGATAACTTGAACAGGGCTCACCCAGGGGCTATCAGAAATAGGATAAATAATCCCAGCCTCTAGTAACTTAGTGACATCTTTCTGCACCACCTCCTTCATGGCTGGATTTAGCCGCCTTTGTGGTTGAACCACTGGCTTCGCATTATCCTCCAATAGGATCTTGTGCATGCATCTTGCTGGGCTAATGCCCTTAAGATCACTTATGGACCATCCAAGAGCTATCTTGTGTGTCCTTAGCACTTGAATTAGTGCTTCCTCTTCCTGTGAATTTAAAGCAGAGCTTATGATCACTGGAAAAGTGTCACCTTTTCCCAGAAATGCATACTTCAGGGATGGTGGTAGTGGTTTGAGCTCAGGTTTGGGAGGCTTATCCTCTTCCTGAGGAATTTTCAGAGGTTCTTTTATTTCCTCTGGTTCCTCCTGATCAGGCTGAACATCTTTAAAGATGTCCTCTAGCTTTGATTCAAGACTCTCAGTCATATTGATCTCTTCCACCAAAGAGTCAATAATATCAGCGCTCATGCAGTCATTTGATGTGTTTGGATGCTGCATAGCTTTGATAGCATTCAACTTGAACTCATCCTCATTGACTCTCAGGGTCACTTCCCCTTTTTGTACATCAATAAGAGTGCGTCCAATTGCTAGGAAAGGTCTTCCTAGGATAAGAGTTGCACTCTTGTGCTCCTCCATTTCCAGCACTACAAAGTCAGTGGGAAAGGCAAATGGCCCAAGCTTGACAATCATGTCTTCAATTATGCCTGATGGATATTTAATGGAGCCATCAGCAAGTTGGAGACATATCCGGGTTGGTTTGCCTTCTTCAGTCAACCCAAGCTTTCTGATAGTGGTTGCAGGTATCAGGTTAATACTTGCTCCAAGGTCACATAGGGCTGTCTTGGTACAAGCACCTTCTAATGTGCATCGTATCATAAAGCTTCCTGGATCTTGAAGCTTCTCTGGTAAGCTTTTCAGAATGACTGCACTGCATTCTTCAGTGAGAAACACCTTTTCAGTTTCTCTCCAATCCTTCTTATGACTTAAGATCTCTTTCATGAACTTAGCATAAGAGGGTATTTGCTTAAGTGCCTCTGCAAACGGAATCTTTATTTCAAGAGTCTTGAGATAGTCTGCAAAGCGGGCAAATTGTTTATCCTATTCCGCTTGGCGGAGTTTCTGAGGATAAGGCATCTTGGCTTTATATTCTTCAACCTTAGTTGCTGCAGGTTTATTCCCTACAGAGGTGGTTGGAGAAGCCTTCTTAGAGGGGTTACTATCAGCACTCTCAGGTGTTTGATTCCTCATTGGCGTTTGAACGCCAGAACTGGGCAAGGAATGGGCGTTTAACGCCAACTTTTCCCCCTTTTCTGGTGTTTAAATGCCAGAAGTATTCCTCTCTAGGCTCTTACTGTCCTCAAAGGGATTTTGGGCAGTGGTTTGGTTATCCTCTGTCAGTTTTTCCTTTCTTGGCTTTCTGCTGCTTTGAGTTGATACATTCAATGTCTTCCCACTCCTTAATTTAACAGCTTGGCATTCTTCTGTTATCTATTTAGATAGTTGCTGTCTTGTCTGATTCAATTGTGCTTCCATATTCTGGTTAGCATTTTTAGCTTCTTGGAGTATCTCTTTAAACTCTGCTAATTGTTTTGTCATCAAGAGTAATTGTTGATTAAGTTCAACAATCTGTTCTTAAGGATTAGGATCAGTAGTTACTGCCATAGCTTCTTCTTTTATAGAGGACTCACTGCTTGAGTATAGATGTTGATTTCTAGCAACCGTATCTATGAGCTCTTGAGCCTCTTCAATCGTCTTCCTCGTGTGTATAGATCCACCAGCTGGGTGGTCTAAAGACATCTGAGCTTTTTCTGTAAGCCCATAGTAGAAGATGTCTAACTGTACCCACTCTGAAAACATTTCAGAGGGGCATTTCCTTAGCATACCTCTATACCCCTCCCAGGCATTATAAAGGGATTCATTATCCTCTTGTTTAAAGCCTTGGATGTCCAGCCTTAGCTGTGTCATCCTTTTTGGAGGGTAAAATTGATTCAGGAATTTGTCTGATAACTGTCTCCATGTTTTTATGCTTGCTGTGGGTTGGTTATTCAACCACCTCTTAGCTTGATCTTTTACAGCAAATGGAAACAGTAACAATCTGTAGACATCTTGATCCATTTCTTTATCACGTACTGTGTCAGCAATTTGTAAAAACTGTGCCAGAAACTCAGTAGGTTCTTCCTGTGGAAGGCCGAAATTCTGGCAATTTTGCTGCACCATGATAATGAGTTGAGGATTTAGCTCAAAGCTGCTTGCTTTAATGGGAGGTATACAGATGCTACTCCCATATGCAGCTGTAATGGGGTTAGCATATGACCCCAGAGTCCTTCTGGACTGTTCAATTCCACTTAGGTCCATGATGGATAATGGGAGATGATGTGGATATTATTTTATTTTATTATTATATAATTTTTTTATTTTAATTAAAAGTAACCAAAAATAATAAAATAAAATAAATAGAAAATAAAATAAAAATTTGAAAACCAAAAGAGAATAAAATTAAAGCAAATTGAAAACTAAATTAATTAATTAATTAAAAAGATTTTGGAATTAGCAATTAAAAAGATATGATTGAAAATTATTTTTGAAAAAGATTTGAAAAAAAAATCAATTTTTGAAATTAGAATTTTGACTTGACTAAAAAAAAGATATGATTTTGAAAATTAATGCAAAATTTCGAAAATTATGAGTAAAACAAGGAAAGGATATTTTTTTATTTTTGAATTTTAATGAGGAAAGAGAAAAACAACAAAATGACACTAAACTTAGAAATTTTAGATCAAAACAAAGAGAACAAACAAGAAAACTTTGAATGTCAAGATGAACACCAAGAACACTTTAAAGTTCAAGATGAACACCAAGAAAAAAAAAATTAAGTAAACAAAAGCACAAAAGACACCAAACTTAAAATTTTTAGAAAATCAAACACAAAATTTCGAAAATTTAAAGGAAAACACAAAGAAGACAACAAACTTAAAATATAAAACTAAACTCAAATAAAAGACTCTAAACCACAAAAATAAAATATTCCTAATCTATGCAACAAAATAAACCGTCAGTTGTCCAAACTCGAACAATCCCCGGCAACGGCGCCAAAAACTTGGTGCACGAAATCACAATCACACTTTTGCAATTCCGCACAACTAACCAGCAAGTGCAATGGGTTGTCCAAGTAATACCTTACGTGAGTAAGGGTCGATCCCACGGAGATTGTCAGCTTGAAGCAAGCTATGGTTATCTTGTAACTCTTAGTCAGGATATCAATAATTCTCAGATTTAATTGTAAAAAGCAAAAGAACATGAAATAAATACTTGTTTTGCAGTAATGGAGAACAGGTTGAGGTTTTGGAGATGCTATATCTTTTGAATCTCTACTTTCCTACTGTCTTCTTCTTCATGCACGCAAGCCTCCTTCCATGGCAAGCTGTATGTTGGGTTTCACCGTTGTCAATGGCTACCTCCCTTCCTCTCAGGGAAAATGTTTAACGCACGCTGTCACCACACGGCTAATCATATGTCGGTTCTCGATCATGTCGGAATAGAATCCAGTGATTCTTTTGCGTCTGTCACTAACGCCCAACACTCGCGAGTTTGAAGCTCGTCACAGTCATTCAATCCTTGAATCCTACTTGGAATATCACAGACAAGGTTTAGACTTTCTGGATTCTCAAGAATGGCCGCCAATGGGTTCTAGCTTATACCACGAAGATTTTGCTTAAGGAATCCAAGAGACACACACTCAAACGAAGGTAGAACAGAGGTGATTGTCAGACATACGTTCATAGGTGAGAATGGTGATGAATGTCACGGATCATCACATTCATCAGGTTGAAGAACAAGTGGTATCTTAGAATAGAAGCAAGCGTGATTGAATGAAAAACAGTAGTAATTGCATTATTCCATCAAGACACAGCAGAGCTCCTCAACCCCAACCATGGGGTTTAGAGACTCATGCCGTAGAAGATACAATATGAAACGTGTAATGTGTCATGAGATGAAGATACAATAGCAAAAAGTCCTATTTATAGTGAACTAGTGACCTAGGGTTTACAAGAATGAGTAAATGACGTAAAAATCCACTTCCGGGATTCACTTGGTGTGTGCTTGGGCTGAGCATTGAAGCTTTCGTGTGTAGAGACTTTTTCTGGAGTTAAACGCCAGCTTTTGTGCCAGTTTGGGCATTTAACTCCAACTTTTGTGCCAGTTCCAGTGTTAAACGCCGGGAATTCTGAAGCTGATTTAGAACGCCGGTTTGGGCCATCAATTCTTGAGTAAAGTATGGACTATTATATATTGCTGAAAAGCCCAGGATGTCTACTTTCCAACGCAATTAAGAGAACGCCAATTGGGTTTCTGTAACTTCAGAAAATCTACTTCGAGTGCAGAGAGGTCAGAATCCAACAGCATCTATAGTCCTTTTTCAACCTCTGAATCAGATTTTTGCTCAGGTCCCTCAATTTCAGCCAGAAAATACCTGAAATCACAGAAAAACACACAAACTCATAGTAAAGTCCAGAAAGGTGAATTTTAATTAAAAACTAAAAAAATATAATAAAAACTAACTAAAATATACTAAAAACATACTAAAAACAGTGCCAAAAAGCGTATAAATTATCCGCTCATCAGTGAATTTGCATCTAATTTGTTGAGTTTAATAAAGAATTAATTATCTTTTAGCCAATATGGATGCTACTTTGAATCTTTTGCAAATTTTATTTGTTTTAGGTAGCATTTGGCTGGATTTGGTGGAGTTTCTACAGTACAAGAATCAAAGACTTGGTAGCGAGGAGCGATGCGTACGCGTGACTGACGCGTACGCGTGATTTGAAGAATTTCACAGCGACGCTTGTGCGTAACCGACGCATCAGCGTGACTTGCGAAGAAGACCAGCGACGCGTACGCGTGACATGCGCCACGTGCAGAAAATGCTGGGGGTGATTTCTGGGCCCCATTTTAGCACCCAAGTTAGGCGCGGATCCAGTGAAGCCAAGTGGTTCCCACGTTACAAGACACGGAGTAGTTAGTTAATTCTGATTTAAATTCAAATTTTATTTTAAAATAGGAAAAGATATTATTTTAATTTTAGAGATTAGATTTTAAATTAATTAGGATTAGTTATAAAAAGGAAATTCTATTAGGAAATTAGATACTAATTTACATGCCATCAGATTGGAACTCTGTACATTTTGATGAGAATCCTATTTTTCTCTGAACCATGAGCAACTAATCCTCCATTGTTAAGGTTAGGAGCTCTATCTATTTGTATGGATTGATTTTATTGCTTTTTTTATTTTAATTCATGTATGGATTTATAATTTAATAATTATTTTCGCTCTTTATCTTATGAATTTAGGTGGAACGAAAGTATGACCCTCTTTCTATTTGAGTTCTTGTAAAACTTGGAAAAGCTCTTTACTTGAACAACAGCTTGAAAACATATTCTCCTAAATTTTAATTATCTGGATTTAACGGGATACGTGACATATAATCCTTTTATTTTTGGGTAATTAGAGTTTTTGTGGCATATAAACTGGAAATTGATCATGCAGCTTCTAATTGGAATTAATTGACCAAGGAATTTGTAGTTAATGAATTTTAGAGGAGACTAGAAAGGTCTAAGGAATTAGGGTCTAGTCACATATAGTTTGCCATAAATTAAATCCTACATGATTAAAATAGTTAGTAAGAAAAGTTAATCCGGAAAAATAGATAACTCTGAAACCTTAACTGTCTCTCCAATATTTTATTTTCAACTTACTTATTTGCGTACCTCCCTTATGATATTTTCAAATTTAAATCTTTTGAATATCTCAAAACCCTTTTCTGCTTGCCTAACTAAGCCAATTAATCAATCATTGTTGCTTGATCCATCAATCCTCGTAGGATCGACCCTCACTCACCTGAGGTATTACTTGGTACGACTCGGTGCACTTGCCGGTTAGTCTGTGGTTGTTAAATCATCGCACCAAGTTTTTGGCGCTGTTGCCGAAGATCGATTGTGATTGACAACTACTTGTTATTTGATTTCTTAGATTAGATCATTTTTCTTTTAATTAGTTTTATTTTATTAATATTAATTTTTATTTTTCACTTTTGTTTATTTTTATTCCCGTAAATATTTTTTTTTTCTTTTCTCCGTTCTTTCGTTCCGCCCCCCTCCTGTTTCATTTTATTTCTTTTTTTTTGCTTTTATATTTTTTTACTTTAATTTAGTCCGTTTTTAATTTTTTTTATTTCATTCCTATTTTATTTTTTATTTTATTTTTTTATTTTCGTTTTTTTCCCTTCCATTTTTTTCTTTTCTATATTCTATTAGTTTTATTTTAATTTTGACTTTAATTTAAAAAAAACAAAAAAATAAAAATAAAAATTTTAGCATTAATATTTTTTTCCTTAATTTCTGAAATTAAGTTTAGTGTTACCCAGTTGATTTTATTTTAATTTTCCTGTTTATTTTTTCTTTTAAATTTTTGAATTTTTTTATTTAATTTCAGTTATTATTTTTGAAAATTTTTTATTTATTTATTTAGTATTTTTTTATTTATTATTTTACACAGGTTACCTCACAAGAACTTCTCTGGACTCTGACGTAGAGAATCCCATCTTTTTTTGTCTTCTGTTTGTTTATACGCGGGAACAAAGACAGAGAACATCTCATAGACTTTGATCATGAACCTGAAAGAACTTTCAAGCGGCATTTGCAAAAAGCAAGACTTTACAAGGCTGCAGAGTCTACTATGGATAATAATAATGCTGTTAATGCTAATGTGGCAAATCCGAATGGGGATGATCAACAAAGGAGAGTGCTTGGCTCTTATTCTGCCCCTACTACGGATCTTTATGGAAAAAGCATTGTGGTGCCTCCTATAGTTGTGATGCATGGAAACTTGTCTCTCAACAAATTTTCCTTCGGCAAGTATACCGAATTATCGTCAAGTAAAACTCACTATAGAGTGAGGTCGAATCCCACAATGATTGATTGGTCAAGCAACTTTAGTTAGAAGAATATGCTAGTTGAGCTCAACAGAATTTAGATTGAGATGCAGAAATTTAAATGACTAGAAAGTAAATAGCAGAAATTAAAGTGCAGAATCTTAAATGGGGAATTGGGGTAATACTCATAAAAGTAAATGGCAGAAATTAAAGAGAATGGGTAAGATCAGAAATGGGGAGATCATTGGGTTTAGGAGATGTTGCAATTCTCCGAATCAAGTTCATTCTCATCTCTTCTTCAATCAATGCATTCATTGATCTCCTTGGCAATCTTAAGTGATTGAATCCCAATTCCTTGGTAATCCAATCTCTCAAATCTTGATCAATAGCCAATTCCTTGGTCAATTGCTCATGAGAAGAGATGATGTATGGTCACTGATTATACCACATACATTTTCCAATTCAAGTATTGGTAGGATTATAGTCACATATCCATTCCAACCCAAATTGGTCCAGCATGAGAAAGCAATTCTAGCATGATCTCTTCATTCCTCTTCCAAGGTTCCGAAGAGATCCAATTATGGAGAGTTTCTTTTCCAAGATAACTAACCAATTGAATTAAGATTGAAAGCTTTCTAGTAAAATCAAGAGAAAAGATAGAAGAAGAATGAAAACTAATATTGATCCATCAAATTACAGCAGAGCTCCCTAACCCAATGAAAGGGGTTTAGTTGTTCATAGCTCTAGGAATCAAAAATGGCAGAAAAAAAGAATCCATGCTAGAAGTACAGAAAAGTAAATATGCAGAGAGTAGTTTTCCCAGGTCCAAAAGTCTCCAGTTAGTTCAAAACTACTCCTATATATACTACTCTTCATGATCTTCTAGTGAGTTCTTCAAGTCTTAGATATGGGCTTTGGACCTTGAGTTGAAGCACTTCTCATCTTTAGTGGGCCCATCTTGCAGAGAAATATGAATTTAGGCTCAGGCACTTAGTGAGATTAATCGTGGAATACATTTCTGGGTGTGAGAACGTTAGTGGCATTCACCTTTTCCACTAACGTTCCACCCTTATATGCCCACGTTATTCTCAACGTTAGAAGTCTTAACGTGACTTCTAACGTTCCTTCTCAATTCTTGGCCAACGTTAATGGGACTTACTTTTACCATTAACGTTGGCTTGTGCCCCTTTTCGCAAACATTAATGGGAATCACTTTTCCCATTAACGTTGCTTGCCTTTTGCCTCCTACGTTAGGTCTCACGTTAGCTTAGCTAACGTAGCTCTTAACGTGGGCACCTATCACCTTCGAGAGCGTTAGTGACACTCACCTTTGTCACTAACGCTCTAATTGCCTTAAGCCCCTACGTTAGAACCCACGTTAACTAAGTTAACGTGGCTCTTAACGTAGTAATGAAACCATCTTCCAACGTTAGTGACAAAAGTGAGTATCACTAACGTTGGTTCTTTGAACCCCACTCCACGTTAACAATCTTAACGTGAGAGTTAACGTAGGCAATGCAAATGATCCAACGTTAGTGACAAAAGTGAGTTTCACTAACGTTGGCATTGTTGATCCTCGTCCACGTTAGAGTTCACGTTAACCTGGTTAACGTGACTCTTAACGTGGGGCATTGCCTAGTTTCCCAACGTTAGTGGTGTTCACTTTTACCACTAACGTTGAGGAGAAACGTTATTGGAGTTCACGTTTCTCATTAACGTGAAGTCCTCTTTTTCTTCTACGTTAAGTACCATGTTAACTTAGTTAACGTGGTTCTTAACGTAGGCTATGAATGGCTTCGCAGGCGTTATTGGTGATCACTTTTCTCATTAACGTTGCAAGCCAATTGCCATCCCACGTTAATAGTCACGTTAACTAAGTTAACGTGAATGCTAACGTGATTCTTCCATGCTTCATTTGTCCTGAAATCAAGCGATTAAAGTGCATCAAAGCTCTAGCCAAAATCATGAGATTATGCATCATTAAAATATCATGTAATTCTGGCAAAAAAACTCATGAAATCATGCAAAATTCACAATAGTTGCTTGAATGAAGGTGTAAGTGTATTTTCATCCAAAACATGCCTTGTTTACTAGGAAAATGCATGAAACTACCCTAAAACAGTAATGAAAAGGTCAGTGAAACTGGCCTAGATGCCCTGGCATCAAGTTGCGAACAACTTTGAGTTGAAGCCACAACTGGTCACCCTGGTGCAACAAAACTGCCAGTATCATGGACTTCCTCATGAATATCCAAATCAATTTATTTCTGATTTTCTGCAGATATGTGATACTATGAAGACAAATGGAGTGAACCTAGAGGTGTACAGACTCATGCTCTTCCCGTTTGCTCTGAGGGATAAAGCAAAGCTATGGCTAGATTCCCAACAAAAGGAGAGTATGAATACTTGGGAAAAGGTTGTTACAGAGTTTCTCACTAAATTTTTCCACCAAAGAAGCTGACTAAGCTTAGGTTGGAGGTTCAGACCTTCAGGAAGAAGGAGGGTGGAACTCCTTATGAAGCTTAGGAAAGATACAAGCTACTGACTAGGCAATGCCCTCCGGACATGTTCGCCAAGTGGACCCAACTAGATATTTTTTATAAAGGCTTGGGTGAGATGTCCAAGATGAGCTTAGATACTTCTGCAGGCGGTTTACTACACAAGAAGAAGGCACTAGAGGAGACTATTGAACTGATTGAATTGGTTGCAAGCAACCAATATTTATACTCATCTAACAGGAATCCTGTGAACTCTGAAACCCCTCAGAAGAGAGGCGTGTTGGAAGTAGAAGCTGTTAATGCTCTTCTTGCTCAGAACAAGCTGATGTCTCATCAAATAAATCTACTTACTCAACAGATGGGTGGCATGCAAGTCTCAGCTATCAACACCCAAAATCCACCACAGGAAGTCTCCTATGACATGGCAGGTAACTTTATGCAAAATGATAACTATGATTATGCTCAACCCTCTTCTGAACAGGTGAATTACATGGGGAGTGGTCCTAGGAATCCCAACAATGATCCATATTCTAAGACATACAATCAGGGGTGAAGGAATCACCCAAATTTTGGATGATGGGATCAACCTCAGAGATCTCAAAACTTTAACAATAGTTCTCAGGGCAGTTTCCAGCAGAACAATGATTTGGAAGCAATATTGACAGGTTTTAGACAGGAAACCAACGCATCCATCAAGAACCTAGAGATTTAAATGGGTCAATTAGCCACAAAAATCACTGAAATCGATCAGAGGACCACTAATAGCCTTCCTGGTAACACAATTCTAAATCCAAGAGAGGAATGCAAGGCTATTGATGAGCGGATATTTTATACGCTTTTTGGGGGTAATTTCATGTAGATTTTAGTATGTTTTAGTTAGTTTTTAGTATATTTTTATTAATTTTTAGGGAAAATTCATATTTCAGGACTTTATTATGAGTTTGAATGTTTTTCTGTGATTTCAGCTATTTTCTGGCTGAAATTGAGGGAGCTGAGCAAAAATATGATTCAGGCTGAAAAAGGACTGCTAATGCTATTGGATTCTTACCTCCCTGCACTCGGAATAAATTTTTTAGATCTACAAGAGTCCAATTAGTGCGCTCTCAATTGGGTTGAAAAGTAGACATCCAGGGCTTTCCAGCAATATATAATAGTCTATACTTTTCGTGAAGATAAACGACGTAAACTGGCGTTTAACGCCAGTTCCATGTTGCATTCTCGCGTTGAACACTAGAAACAGGTTGCAAGTTGTAGTTAAACGCCAGAAATTGGTTACAACCTGACGTTTAACTCCATAAACAGTCCAGGCACATGAGAAGCTCAAGTCTCAGCCCCAACACACACCAAGTGGTCCCCAGAAGTAGATTTCTGCACTATCTATCTTAGTTTACTCATTTTTTGTAAACCTAGGTTACTAGTTTAGTATTTAAACAACCTTTAGAGACTTATTTTGTATCTCATAACATTTTTAGATCTGAACTTTGTACTCTCTGACGGCATGAGTCTCTAAACTCCATTGTTGGGGGGTGAGGAGCTCTGCAGCGTCTCGATGGATTAATGCAATTATTTCTGTTTTCTATTCAAACACGCTTGTTTCTCTCTAAGATGTTCATTCGTACTTAACCATGATGAAGGTGATGATACGTGACACTCATCACCATTCTCAATCTATGAATGCGTGCCTGACAACCACCTCCGTTCTACCTTCAATTGAATGAATATCTCTTAGATTCCTTAATCAGAATCTTCGTGGTATAAGCTAGAATCCATTGGCAGCATTCTTGAGAATCCATAAAGTCTAAACCTTGTCTGTGGTATTTCGAGTAGCATTCAGGGATTGAATGACTGTGACAAGCTTCAAACTCACGAGTGTTGGGCGTAGTAACAGACACAAAAGAATCACTGGATTCTATTCCGACATGATCGAGAACCGACAGATGATTAGCCGTGCTGTGACAGAGCATTTGGACCATTTTTACGGAGAGGACGGATGGTAGCCATTGACAATGGTGATCCACCAACACACAGCTTGCCATAGAAGGAACCTTGCGTGCGTGAGGAAGATGACAGTATGAAAGCACAGATTCAGAAGACAAAGCATCTCCAAAACTCTAACACATTCTCCATTGCTTTGTGCCTTTTCTTGTTTTTCTTGTGCATTTTCAAATTTTTAGTTTTCAAAAAAATTTTTATTTATTAAATACCTTTTTAAAACACATTAAATTTATAGCTTAGTTGGCTAGAGCGTTGGCTTATGTTCTTAGCAATTGGGTGTCTTCCTTTTAAAAATTTTTCAAAAATAATTTTTCTTTGATTAAATCTTGTGCCAAACTTTAAGTTTGGTGTTCTCTTGTTAATTTTCTTTAATTTTCGAAAATTTATTCTAAAAATTTTAAGTTTGGTGTTCTTTCTTTTGTTCTTGTTGTTCTTGTGAGTCTTCAAGGTGTTCTTGAGTCTTCTTCGTATTTTGATCTTAAAATTTTAAAGTTTGGTGTGCCTTGGTGTTTTCCCTCCAAAATTTTTGAAAACAAGGAGCATTGGATTTAAAAATTTTAAGTCTTGTGTCTTTTGTGTATTTTTCTCTTTCATAATAAATTTCAAAAATAAAAAAATTATTTTCTTAACTATTTTTAAGCATTTTTTTCGAAACTTTTCATAAAAATTCATATTTCAATTTCAAAATTTTTCAAATCTTATCCTTTTAAGATTTTTAAAAATCACATCTTTTTCAAGAATATCCTAACCACTTTCTCTCTCTTCACTTTTTCGAAAATCTTCATAAAATATCTTCAATTTTTTATTTTTATTCTTTTTATTTTAGTTTTTATTTTATTTCATTTTATTATTTCGAAAATTATTTTTCTTATATAATAAAATAAATAAAATAAATTCACATCATCTCCCTTTCTCCATTATGGACCTAAGTGGAAATGAACAGTCCAAAAGGACTCTGGGGTCATATGCTAACCCTACTACTGCTTCATATGGGAGTAGTATCTGTATACCCTCCATCGGAGTCAGTAGTTTTGAGTTGAATCCTCAGCTCATTATCATGGTGCAGCAAAGTTGCCAGTATTTCGGTCTTCCACAGGAAGAACCTACAGAGTTTCTGGCACAGTTTTTACAAATTGCTGACACAGTACATGATAAGGAAGTAGATCAGGATGTCTACAGATTATTACTTTTTCCATTTGCTGTAAAAGACCAAGCTAAGAGGTGGTTAAATAACCAACCTAAGGCTAGCATAAGGACATGGAAACAGCTGTCAGAAAAATTCATGAATCAATATTTCCCTCCAAAACGGATGACACAGCTAAGGCTGAATATCCAAGGCTTTAAATAAGGAGATAATGAATCCCTTTATGATGCTTGGGAGAGATACAGAGAGATGCTAAGAAAATGCCCATCGGAAATATTTTCAGAGTGGGTGCAGTTAGACATCTTCTACTATGGGCTTACAGAGAAAGCTCAAATTTCTCTAGATCACTCAGCTGGTGGATCTATCCACATGAGAAAGACAATTGAAGAAGCTCAAGAGCTCATTGATACAGTTGCCAGAAATCAGCATCTGTACCTAAGCAGTGAACCTTCCATGAAAGAAGAGGCTAAAATAGTAACTGTTGAACTCAGTCCTGCAGAACAAGTTACTGAATTCAATAAGCAAATAGATTTTCTAACAAAATAGCTAGCCGAATTCAAGGAGGTACTACAAGATACAAGAATGGCTAATATGAATATGGAAGTGCAGTTGAAGCAAACAGAATAGCAGTTATCAAAACAGATAACAGAAGAGTGCCAAGCAGTTCAATTAAGAAGTGGAAAGACATTAAATACCTAACTTTAAGACAGCAGGAAGCCAATAAATGAACAAACTGCTACCCAAAATCCCTCTGAGGACAGTAAGAGCCTAGAGAGGAACAATTCTGGCGTTCAAACGCCAGAAGAGGGTGAAGGGCTGGCATTAAACGCCCAACCCATGCTCAGTTTTGGCGTTCAAACGCCAGAAACAGGCAAGAAGTTGGCGTTGAACGCCCAAAGGAAGCTCAGTTCTGGCGTTCAGACGCCAGAAACAGGTAAGGAGTTGGCGTCTAACGCCATTCCAGCTTCCACCCCTAGCATTCAAATGCCAGTGGGGGATCAAACACATACAAGTGCTTATAGCAACCCCCCTAAAAGGCTTCTCAACCCACATCTGTAGGCAATAAACCTGCAGCAACTAAGGTTGAGAAATACAAAGCCAAAATATCTTATCCTCAGAAACTCCGCCAAGCGAAACAGGATAAGTAATTTGTCCGCTTTGCAGACTATCTCAGGACTCTTGAAATAAAGATTTCGTTTGCAGAGGCACTTGAGCAAATACCCTCTTATGCTAAGTTCATAAAAGAGATCTTAAGTCATAAGAAGGATTGGAGAGAAACTGAAAAAGTTTACCTCACTGAAGAATGCAGTGCAGTCATTCTGAAAAGCTTACCAGAAAAGCTGAAAGATCCCGGAACTTTGTGATACCATACACATTAGAGGGTACTTGTACCAAGCAAGCTCTATGTGATCTTAGGGCAAGTATCAACCTAATACCTACATCTACTATTAGAAAGCTTGGTTTGACTGAAGAAGTCAAACCAACCCGGATATGTCTCCAACTTGCTGATGGCTCCATTAAATACCCATCAGGCGTGATTGAAGACATGATTGTCAAGGTTGGGCCATTTGCCTTTTCCACTGACTTTGTGGTGCTGGAAATGGAGGAGCACAAGAGTACAACTCTCATTCTAGGAAGACCTTTCCTAGCAACTGGACGAATCCTCATTGACGTCAACTAGAGGATATCTTTAAAGATGCTTAGCCTGATCTGGAGGAACCAGAGAGAATAATAGAACCTTTGAAAATCCCTCAGGAAGAGGAGAAACCTCCCAAACCCAAGCTCAAACCATTACCACCATCTCTGAAATATGCATTTCTGGGAGAAGGTGATACCTCTCCTGTAATCATAAGCTCCACCTTAGAGCCACAGGAAGAGGAAGCACTAATTCAAGTGCTAAGGACACACAAGACAGCTCTTGGGTGGTCCATCTGTGATCTTAAGGGCATTAGCCCAGCCAGATGCATGCACAAGATCCTATTGGAGGGTGACGCTAAGCTAGTGGTTCAACCACAGAGGCAGCTGAATCTAGCCATGAAGGAGGTGGTGCAGAAGGAGGTCACTAAATTACTAGAGGCTGGGATTATTTATCCTATTTCTGATAGACCCTGGGTAAGCCCTGTCCAAGTCGTCCCTAAGAAGGGTGGCATGATAGTGGTTCATAATAAAAAAAATGAACTGGTTCCTACAAGAACAGTTACAGGGTGGCGTATGTGTATTGATTATAGAAAGCTCAATACAGCTATCAGAAAGGATCATTTTCCTTTACCATTCATATACCAGATGCTAGAAAGACTAGCAGGTCATGAATACTACTATTTCCTGGATGGATATTCAGGTTATAATCAAATTGCAGTAGATCCCCAAGATCAAGAAAAAACAGCATTCACATGTCCATCCGGAGTATTTGCATACAGAAGGATGCCATTTGGTCTGTGCAATGCACTTGCAACCTTTCAAAGGTGCATGCTCTCTATTTTCTCTGATATGGGGGAAATTTTCTAGAAGTCTTCATGGATGACTTTTCAGTTTTTGGAGACTCATTCAGCACCTGTCTTGACCATCTAGCACTTTTTCTAAAGAGGTGCCAAGAGACTAACCTAGTTTTAAATTGGGAAAAATGTCACTTTATGGTGACTGAAAGAATTGTCCTTGGGCATAAAATTTCGAACAAGGGAATAGAGGTGGATCAAGCTAAGGTAGAGGTAATTGAAAAATTACCACCACCTGCCAATGTTAAGGCAATCAGAAGCTTTCTGGGGCATGCAGGATTCTATAAGAGGTTTATAAAAGATTTTTCAAAAATCGCCAAACCTCTGAGTAATCTACTATCTACTGACACACCATTTATCTTTGATAAGGTGTATCTGCAGGCGTTTGAGACTCTGAAAGCTAAGCTGGTCACAGCACCAGTCATCTCTGCACCAGACTGGACATTACCATTTGAACTAATGTGTGATGCCAGTGACCATGCCATTGGTGCAGTGTTGGGACAAAGGCATGACAAGCTTCTGCACGTCATTTACTATGCCAGTCGTGTTTTAAATGATACACAGAAGAACTACACAACCACAGAAAAAGAGTTACTTGCAGTGGTTTACGCCATTGACAAGTTCAGATCTTATTTAGTAGGATCAAAAGTGATTGTGTACACTGACCATGCTGCTCTTAAATATTTACTCACAAAGCAGGATTCAAAACCCAGACTCATAAGATGGGTGTTGCTTTTGCAAGTTTGATATAGAAATAAGAGACAGAAAAGGGACAAAGAACCAAGTAGCAGATCACCTGTCCCGAATAGAACCAGTAGAAGGGGCGTCCCTCCCTCTTACTGAGATCTCTGAAAACTTTCTGGATGAGCAGCTCTTTGCCATTTAGGAAGTACCATGGTTTGTAGATATTGCAAACTACAAGGCTGTGAGATTCATATCCAAAGAGTATAGTATGCAGCAATCAAAGAAATTGATCACAGATGCAAAGTACTATCTTTGGGAGGAACCATATCTATTCAAGAGATGTGTAGAAGGAATAATCCGTAGATGTGTGCCTAAAGAAGAAGCACATAAGATCCTATGGCATTGCCATGGATCACAATATGGAGGACATTTTGGAAGTGAGCGAACAGCCACAAGAGTCCTCCAATGTGGCTTCTATTGGCCTACTCTCCATAAAGACTCCCGAGAGTTTGTACTTAATTGTGATAGTTACCAAAGATCTGGCAATCTGCCTCATAGTTATGCCATGCCTCAACAAGGGATCTTAGAGATTGAGTTGTTTGATGTATGGGGTATTGACTTCATGGGGCCTTTCCCACCATCATACTCAAACACTTATATTCTGGTGGCAGTGGATTATGTATCTGTTCATACCCTGACCGAGCTCTCCAAACTCGGGAAGTTCGCAGAAGGTCCGACCTCATCCAAAGGCCCACGCCTAAAGGTCGGACCTCGGACATCATAGCAAGGAAGGCCCATCAAAAGGAACGCAGCCCAAAACCTAAAGGCCGAAATAGGCCTAGAAGAGGCGGTTCCGCAAAGATAGAGATAAAACTCCCAAAAGATAAGATAAGATAAGAATATCTTATCCAGGGAAGATCACGGCCAACCACTATAAATACACTGGAGCACCCAGGTATAACTCATACTCTAATTCTACTCAATATCTGCTTGGACCCATGCTAACTTAAGCATCGGAGTGTCATTGCAGGTACCACCCCCAGCCGCTCAGCACACCAAGCTCGGGTCACGGAACCCCTACCTCGGGTCTTGCCAGACGACCGAGCTACACGTTTCAGGTAACCCTCGGAACATTGGCGCCGTTGCCGGGGACCTGGAAGTCATCCCTTTACCATGGCGGACGATCCTCTCAACAATGACCACGCTGCTTCGGAACAAGAGGAGGAAATTGACACCGGAGAACGACCGGACAGCCCTCTATCACCACGCACTCCAGGAGGAAACAAACAGAATCGCCCAAGTACATCACTCCCAAACAAAGATCCACAAAATCCCGAAAGAGAAAAGAGCTCGGAAATTCTAGAAGCAGTCCGGGCACAACAAAACCGACTGAAACAACTCGAAGAGGACATAAAGAAGCAAAAAGAAACCGAACAAGATCTGAGAAGGGAGGCTCGCAAGCGCAGAGAATTAGAAGAAAAACTACGGAAAATAGAGGCCAACCTGAAAGATCGAACAGAACGCGACACCACCCCCGAAGGCAATCATGATCCCTTCACAAAAGGGATCATGAAGGAGAAGGTACCGCGAAACTTCAAACCACCCGATATGGATCTCTACGACGGCACCACCGATCCAAGTCACCACCTCAGCAACTTCAGAAGCAGAATGTACCTAGTCGACGTCTCCGACGCGATTCGGTGCAAAGCCTTCCCCACCACTCTCACCAAGTCAGCCATGAGGTGGTTCGACAACCTGCCACCGAGATCAATCACCAGCTTCGAAGACCTAACTAAGAAATTCCTAACAAGGTTCTCCATTCAAAAGGACAAGGCAAAACATGCCCCCAGTCTACTCGGGATCAAACAAGGTAACCAAGAAACTCTCCGAGAATACATGGAGCGATTCAACAAAGCCTGCCTGGACATACAACACTTGCCCACTGAAGCAGCTATCATGGGATTGGCAAACGGCCTAAAGGAAGGACCGTTTAGCCAATCCCTCTCCAAACGATACCCGACCTCCCTATACGAGGTGCAGGAGCGGGCAGAAAAATATATCAATATGGAGGAAACCTCCCAGCTAAGAGACTCTTCTAGGAAGGAATCAACCTACCCACTCCGAGATCGAGATCGAGAACAGAAGAAGAAAGAAGAACCCAACTCGGACAAGCCACGGAAGTACCACAACTATACCCCCCTCCGAGTCTCCCTGGTAGACATCTACAGAGAAGTATGCCACACCGAAAAGATCCCACCACCCCGACCTCTAAAACACAAAAGAGCGGGGAAAGATCGGTCCGAATACTGCGAATATCACAAGCTCTACGGTCATTCTACCAACGACTGCCACGACCTAAAGAATGTTATAGAAAAGCTAGCCAGAGAAGGAAAGCTCGACAGATACATAGCAGAGAAAGGAGAAGAGACCAGGAAGAGAAGACGAGGAGACAATGAAGGTCGGGCCGAACAAGTCCCGCGAACCCCTGAAAGACACGTTCACATGATAAATGGAGGTTTCGCAGGCGGAGGAGCATCCAGATCCTCGCGAAAAAGACACCTCAAAGAAATCTATCATGTCCGAGAAGACAGTCCCCTGCCCGAGTTACCCACTATCTCATTTACCCGAGAGGATGCTCCAGGGATAATACCCGGGCACGACGATCCAATGGTGATCACCGTTATTCTAGCAAACGCCAACTTACATCGAACCCTGATTGACCAAGGAAGCTCAGCAGATATCCTGTTCAAAGCGGCCTTCGACAAGCTCGGACTTGAAGAAAAAGAGCTAAAGGCCTATCCCTCCGACCTATTTGGGCTAGGGGACACCCCGATCCACCCCTTAGGATACATCTCACTACACACTACCTTCGGAAGAGGCGAGCAATCTAAAACGTTAAGCATCGACTACATTATAGTCGACGTTACCTCAGCATACAATGCCCTCATTGGGCGACCAACCCTAAACAGACTGGCAGCTGTGGTCTCAACCCCACACCTCTGTATGAAGTTCCCTACCGCAAAGGGAATCGCCACCCTAAAAGGCGACCAAAAATTAGCATGGCGATGCTACAACGAAAGTCTAAGCCTAAAAGGGAAAGAAGTCAACACAATAGAACTCGGGCGAGTTCAAACCCGAGAAGACCTTCGGCCACAACCAGAGGGAGAAACCGAAAGGATCCAAATCGGGAACACACCTGAAAAAGTAACAAACATTGGAGCAAACCTCGAAGCAGGCCTAAAGGAGGAACTCATAACCCTCTTAAGGGAGAATTCCGACCTCTTCGCCTGGAAGGCCTCCGACATGCCAGGCATAAGTCCCGACCTGATGTGCCATAAGCTATCAGTATACCCGGGATCCAGACCCGTCCAACAGAGACGCCGGAAGCTCGGACCCGAGCGCATGCAGGCAATAGAAGAACAGGTACAAGCACTGCTAGATGCAGGATTCATTAGGGAAGTAAAATATCCCCTATGGCTCGCAAACGTGGTCCTGGAAAAAAAGCCCAACGGAAAATGGAGGATGTGCGTCGATTACACGGATCTCAACAAAGCCTGCCCCAAAGACCCATATCCACTACCAAACATCGACGCCTTAGTCGACGCAGCCTCAGGCTACAGATATCTCTCCTTCATGGATGCATACTCGGGATACAATCAAATCCCGATGTACGGACCCGACCAAGAAAAGACCTCGTTCATAACCCCAAGGGCAAACTACTGCTACGTAGTAATGTCCTTCGGGCTGAAGAACGCCGGGGCAACCTACCAGAGGCTAATGAACAAAGTATTCTCAGAGCACATCGGGCTACAGCTAGAAGCGTACGTCGACGATATGCTGGTAAAGACACAAGAAGACAGAAACTTGGTTCCCGACCTCACAAGTGTCTTCGGCACACTCAGGAAACACAACATGAGACTTAACCCGACCAAGTGCACCTTCGCCGCAGAAGCCGGAAAGTTCTTAGGCTTCATGCTGACTCAAAGAGGCATCGAAGCAAACCCGGACAAATGCCAAGCGATACTCAAAATGAAGAGCCCGACGTGTGTCAAAGAAGTACAACAACTAAATGGAAGGCTAGCCGCCCTATCAAGATTCTTGGCAGGATCAGCGATAAAATCACTACCTCTCTACTCACTCCTAAAGAAAGGGAAACCCTTCTCATGGACCCCGGAGTGCGAAAAAGCCTTCCAAGAATTCAAGGAATTCCTTGGGCAGCCACCAATCCTAACCCGACCTTTAAAAGGGGAAGAGCTCGTATTATACCTCTCGGTCGGACATCGGGCAGTTGCTTCAGCATTAATACGAGAAAATGACCAAGGACAACACCCCATATACTTCGTAAGCAAGGCACTACAAGGGGCCGAATTAAACTATCAGAAAATAGAGAAATTCGCCTACGCCCTAGTATTCACGGCTCGGAGGCTCCGTCCCTACTTTCAAGCCCACACCATCAAAGTCCGGACGAACCAACCCATGAGACACATCCTACAAAAAACAGACATGGCAGGACGAATCCTACAATGGGCGGTGGAACTGTCCGAGTTCGACCTCCACTATGAAGCCCGGACTGCCATAAAATCTCAATATCTAGCCGACTTCATCGCAGAATATACTGAGACCCCGGGAATCCCACTCTCGTGGAATCTGTATGTCGACGGGTCCTCAAACAAAACAGGAAGCGGAGCCGGTGTTATACTCGAAAGCGACCAAGGAACACGGATAGAGCTATCCTTAAAATTCGAGTTCCAGGCTTCAAACAACCAAGCCGAATATGAGGCCCTACTAGCAGGACTAAAGCTAGCCGAAGAGGTCGGAGCCCAGAGAATCACGATCTTCAGCGACTCCCAGGTCGTCACATCACAAGTAAATGGAAGTTACCAGGCCAAAGACCCTACTATGAAAAAATACCTGGACCAAACACAGGCACAATTACGACACTTCCCGGAAATACAAATCCAGCACATACCTCGGGAACAAAATGCCCGGGCAGACGCCCTCTCGAAGCTCGCTAGCACCAAGCCCGGAGGCAACAACAGAAGTCTTCTCCAAGAAACCCTACAATCTCCCTCCGTGCAAAGAGAGGAAGAAACGTTAAATATATCCAACCAACAACAAGGATGGATGACCCCCATACTCAACTACCTGAAGTCAGGAACTCTCCCCATAGAAAGAAAAGAAGCTAAAAGGCTTACAAAGGACGCCCAGAATTATACGCTAATTCACGACGTATTATACAGAAGAGGATTCTCAAACCCCCTCCTTAGGTGCGTTCCGACCTCAGAAACAAAGGGCGTCCTCGAAGAAGTCCACGAAGGCATGTGTGGGAACCATCTCGGAGCTCGGGAACTATCCAAGAAAGTAGTCAGGGCCGGGTTCTACTGGCCGACCTTACAAAGAGACGCGACAGAGTTTGTGAAAATATGCCCCCCTGCCAAAAACACGCCAATTTTCACAAGGCACCGCCCGAAGACCTTATCAGCATCACTGCGCCATGGCCCTTCGCAAAATGGGGACTCGACCTACTCGGCCCGTTTCCACAAGGACCGGGGCAAGTCAAATACCTCATAGTAGGGGTCGACTACTTCACAAAATGGATCGAAGCCGAACCCTTAGCCACTATTACGGCTCAGAAAAGCCGTAAATTCCTATACAAAAACATCGTCACGAGGTTCGGAGTCCCCTACTCCATCACAACAGACAATGGAACACAGTTCACGGACACAAGTTTTCAGAACTTGGTGGCCGAACTAAAAATCAAACAGCAATTCACATCGGTCGAGCACCCACAAGCCAATGGACAAGCAGAGGCTGCAAATAAAGTCATCTTGGCTGGGTTAAAGCGAAGACTCCAAGAGGCCAAAGGGGCGTGGGCCGACGAACTCCCCCAGGTACTATGGGCATATCGGACAACCCCGCACTCTACAACGGGAGAATCCCCATTCCGGCTAGCTTACGGGATGGAGGCAATGATTCCTATCGAAATAGATGAAGGGTCGCCCAGAGTCATCTTCTACAACGAAAGAGGCAACCCACAGGCACAAAGGGAAGAACTCGACCTCCTCCCCGAGGTCCGAGAAAGAGCCCGAATCCGAGAAGAAGCCTTAAAACGGCGAACGGCCCTCAGATACAATCAAAAGGTAATAAAGCGAAGCTTCTCCAGTCACGACCTGATTCTAATCCGAAATGACATCGGAACACAAAAGTCGGGAGAAGGAAAGCTAGCCGCAAATTGGAAAGGGCCCTACAAGGTAACAGAAGTCTTAGGGACAGGCTACTACAAAATATCCGACCTAGAAGGCAATGAGCTGCCCAGGACCTGGCACGCCTGTAATCTAAGACGGTACTACAGCTAGAAAAACTTAACCCGAGGTGTACTCTTTTTCCCTACAAGGGTTTTTTAATGAGACACCCGGTTAAGTAGGATACCCGACCTAAAGGGTAAACACTTTGTAAATATTCTTTCTTTTTAATACTAATCAAATTTCTCTATTTTCTCTTCCTCATGATGAAGCAAATCCTAGAAAGTACCCCACCAAGGCGCATTAATTTATGCTCGGCAAAACGCAAAAAATCATTTGCCAAGAGACCATACAAGGTCGGCAAAGATAAAGCGACGAGGTTCAAATTAATGTGAGAAGTTATAAAGTAACTCTGAAATGGCTCGAAAAGCCAAATAAAAAAGAGGTTACAAAAATAACTTAAAAAGGCCGACCAAACGACGAAGTCGGACCCAACAAAGAGTTATAAAGTAACTCTAAAATGGCTCAAAAAGCCAAATAAAAAGAGATTACAGAAATAACTCAAAAGGACCGACCAACGACAAAGTCGGACCTAACAAAAAGGAGGTACTCGAGCACCCGATGTCCGAGAAAAAGCTCGGCCCAAGAAAGAAGCCTTAAAACGGCAAGAACCAGGATTTCGAAAAACGCTTACTAAAAAGTTGCTCTACAAAAAGCAACTAAAAAGTACAAGCGAAAAGAACGAAATCGAAAGAAGTTTCAAAACGCTAGCTAAAAAGTTGTTATCCGAAAAACAACTAAAAAGCACGAAAGCGGAAACATAAAGTCAAAACGCTAGCTAAAAAGTTGTTAATCGAAAACAACTAAAAAGCACAAAAGCGAAAACAAGAAGTCAAAACGCTAGCTAAAAAGTTGTTATCCGAAAAACAACTAAAAAGCACGAAAGCGGAAACATAAAGTCAAAATGCTAGCTAAAAAGTTGTTAATCGAAAACAACTAAAAAGCACAAAAGCGAAAACAAGAAGTCAAAACGCTAGCTAAAAAGTTGTTATCCGAAAACGACTAAAAAGCACAAAAGCGGAAACAAAAAGTCAAGCGCGAACAAAAAACACCACATAATAAAGTTACTACAAGTAGCTAAATAAAACAAAAGGTGTCCAAAGCGTTCAACAGAAACCATCCAAAAACAGAAGAGCCCACAGGTCGGGCAAAACACCAAGAAGTACAAGATTACAGAGGATCGAGGCCCTTTCCGGACTCCACATCGACAGCAGGCTGAAACATAGATATCGGGACTGCATCGATGGCAACGTCATCCCGGTTTGAAACCTCCACACCAGATCTATCCTCAGCCAAAGGTGAAGTCGGGTTCACAACCGGAACCTCGGGGTCGGACACCGGAGCCTTGTGGTCGGACACCGGAACCTCATCCTCGGCAGGAGCAGGAACAATCTTTCCCTCCACAACAATGTTTTTCGTACTGAATAAGCTCAGATCCAGGTCGGGAGCAAGAACCCGGACCTGATCCCTCAAATTCACAAACATGGCATCCATACCCTTGGCCACATTATCTTCCAGCTCGTAAAAATCATCCCGAGCAGACTGCAACTTCTCCTTCGTCTCCACAAGCTCGGCATACAGCTTAGTATAGTTCTCCGTCGCCACCCTCGCCATCTCCTCAGATGTCTTCGCCGCCGCCACAGCCGCGGTGGCCCTAGTTTTCTCTTCCTCCAAAGAGGCCTCCAGCTCAGTAATCCTGGCAGCCTTCAGTTGACTAATCTTATCAAGCTCGGATCGTGCCTTCTCAAGTCGGGAGCTGGTCGCCCCAAGGGGAGCTTTCTTGAACTCCCGAGCAATAGCGGCATGAAGACTAGCCATCCGAACACAGCTCCGCGCCATATACTGAAAGTGATGCTCCATAGACGCATCATCAGTAGAAATAAAGGTCTGGGGGAGAATGTGCTGCTCAATCCAACCAAGAGCGTCAAAATCCTTATCATTGAAACCGGCAAGCTCTTGAGAGGTCTTCTGTTTCTTGGGGGGAGGACCCGAGGTCGAAGACGGGGAAAGGTGACCGGGTCCGGAGGTCGGAGGATCTTGAGTGATAGCTCGGAACTGAGGAGTCGGAATGGTCTTCGACCGAGTCTGAACACCCACGGTAGTCTTCTGCGGAGAAGATCGGGCAGAAGCCTCAGCCTCGATATTCCGAGCAGCCGCAGACTTCTTCGACCGACGAAGGAACTTCATGGAATCAGCCTGAGAAGACATCTCTGCAGAAACAAAAGAAAGGGATTATCACAACAGAAAAACCTCCAAAACGAAGCCAAAATACTAAGATGAAATCTCAAAGAGGTCGGGAACTACCTAACTCGGAACGGAGAAGGCTTGGATCTCCCAACATTTTCTTCGTATCCAAGTGAGGTGCCCGACCCCACAAACTGCTCAACACACCCACAAAAGCCTACTCCACCTCATCTAGACTCTCAAAAGTATACTTAACCGACACTACATTCTCCTGCCAACAAAGAGGAAAAGAAGGCTCCCCACTCTCATCTAGAAAGAAAGGTCGGACATCTCCAGCAGCCCGGACCTTGAAATAGTAGTTCTTGAAATCATGAAACGACTCATCATACAAGGTACAAAACTTCTTTCCCAGGTTAGCCCTAAAAGAGACCCAGGACACCTTCCCAGCACCCGACCCCGGCTTCGTCAACACGAACAGATAGGAAAAAAGAGAAACAGAAGGAGAGACGCCCAAAAACTGACACAAAAGTTGAAACAGCTTTAAAAACGCCCAAGAATTTGGATGGAGTTGCGTAGGGGCAAGGTTACAAGACCAAAGGACCTCGGACTCCAAGTCGGTAAAAGGAAGTCGTACACCCAGCTTAGAGAAAAAACAATCGTAAGCATAAAAGAATAGCTTCTCGGAACTTTCTAAAGGCGGGAAGCACACTCTCTCCTCGGACTCCGGGGCTACTAGCTCATAATCCCGCTCAGACTCCCTGTTCTCACAAATACTACACTCCCTACGGAACCTAACTAGATACTCAGAATCTACAACAGAAGGGACCCTTAGAGGAACAGGATCTACCCAACCAAGACCACTCGGAATCTTGGTCGACATTGCTTGAAACACCTTTCGAGACATAAAAAATCTTGCCTACAAAGAAGAATACAACAGCAAGCCAAAAATCACATAATAGGCAGACAGCAAAAAACCCATTCAGCAGAAGCAAGAAAACAAAAGTTCTTTTAGAAGAAAAAATGCAGTAACCCGAAAACAAAGTACCAAGAGAAAAGAGCCCCCCCCCACATACAAACAACCAAAACAATGGCGGCGCCTCTTTTCGGGGCAACCCCAGCATAGAAGAAAAAGAAACAAAAGCATATGTGCACAGCGAAAATAAAGACGAGAAACAAACCTGGAAGAAAGGAAGAAGACGACGAGCTCCGATGCAAGAAGAACGAAAACAGCGGCGCAGAGGAAACCCCGAAAAACAACGCACAGAAAGAATCGGAGAAGAAGAACAGAGAGAAAGAAGGAAGATGCTCGAAAGAGAGGTGGCGAAAAACCCAGAAAAAGGGAAAGGGAACAGAATAAACAAAGAAAATGAGGAAAGGGGCAAATAAATAATGCCTTCACAGAGCCCGAACGGAAATCGAGGAGAAACGGTAAAAAGCAATAAATGCTGAAACGGCCATTTTCAAAAATTTTGAAAATACGACTATGCCCGAGCTCGACCTCTCAAAAGGACGAACTCGGACAGGGGCACTGTTCATACCCTGACCGAGCTCTCCAAACTCGGGAAGTTCGCAGAAGGTCCGACCTCATCCAAAGGCCCACGCCTAAAGGTCGGACCTCGGACATCATAGCAAGGAAGGCCCATCAAAAGGAACGCAGCCCAAAACCTAAAGGCCGAAATAGGCCTAGAAGAGGCGGTTCCGCAAAGATAGAGATAAAACTCCCAAAAGATAAGATAAGATAAGAATATCTTATCCAGGGAAGATCACGGCCAACCACTATAAATACACTGGAGCACCCAGGTATAACTCATACTCTAATTCTACTCAATATCTGCTTGGACCCATGCTAACTTAAGCATCGGAGTGTCATTGCAGGTACCACCCCCAGCCGCTCAGCACACCAAGCTCGGGTCACGGAACCCCTACCTCGGGTCTTGCCAGACGACCGAGCTACACGTTTCAGGTAACCCTCGGAACAGTATCCAAATGGGTGGAAGCTATTGCAACACCCACTAATGATACTAAGACAGTGCTGAAATTCCTCCAGAAACATATCTTCAGCAGATTTAGTGTCCCTAGAGTACTAATCAGTGATGGGGGCGCTCATTTCTACAACAAACAGCTTTACTCTGCTATGGTTCGATATGGAGTCAGCAACAGGGTGGCAACTCCATATCATCCATACACAAATGGACAAGCTGAAGTCTCTAATAGAGAACTTAAAAAAATCTTGGAACGGACTGTGATTAACCATAGAAAGGATTGGGCAAGAAGCTTGGATGATGTTCTGTGGGCATACAGAACAGCATTCAAGACTCCTATAGGGACCTCTCCATAACAGCTTGTGTATGGGAAAGCCTGTCACTTGCTAGTGGAACTGGAACATAAGGCCTACTGGGCAACCAGATTCCTAAACCTTGATGCCAAGTTAGCTGGAGAAAATGATTGCTCCAGTTAAATGAGCTAGAGGAATTCAGACTCAATGCTTTCGAAAATGCAAAAATTTACAAAGAGAAAGCAAAAGGTTGGCATGATAAGAAACTGTCATCCAGAGTCTTTGAGCCAGGGCAGAAAGTTCTGCTGTTTAATTCTAGGCTCAGATTATTCCCCGGGAAATTGAAATCCCGGTGGAGAGGTCCATATGTGATTACAAGTGTGTCACCATATGGATACGTAGAGCTTCAGGATAATGATTCTAACAAAAAGTTCATTGTTAATGGACAGAGAGTCAAACATTATCTTGAAAGCAATTTTGAGCAAGAATGCTCAAAACTGGGACTTGATTAAAGCTCAGTAATAGTCCAGTTAAAGACAATAAAGAAGCGCTTGCTGGGAGGTAACCCAGCCATTTTGTTAATTAATTGAATTTTACAGGTTCATACTAATTATCTTCAAGGTAAAATAGCAATTGCATGAGTTTACAGAGTTACAGAAGGATTAAAAGGATAAAATAGCAAAATGAAGCTCATTGGTGCGAAAAAGCCAGTAAGAGCTGCTTTGGGCATTAAACGCCCAAAAAAAGCATCTACTGGGCGTTTAACGCCAGTAGAGATAGTCATCTGGGTGTTAAACGCCAGAAAGAAGCAACTTCTGGGCGTTTAACGCCAGATTGGCAGCATCCTGGGCGTTCAGAAAAATGGCCAGTAATAAAGGATTTTCTAGCGTTTAACGCCAGCCAGATGCTACAGCTGGGCGTTAAACGCCCAAGAGAAGCTACAAATGGGCGTTAAACGCCCAAAACATGCAGCGTTTGGGCGTTTAACGCCAGGATTGTGGGGTGGAGGTAAATTCGTTTTCACTTCAAATTTTTTCCATTTTTCATGTTTCAATTCATGATTTCTTGCATAAACATGTTACAAACTCTCATCTTTCAACTTCAATTCCAAAAATTTTTAATCCTAAACATGTTTCTTAATTTTTCTTCAATATCTTTTCAAACCTTTTTCAAACCTTTTTCAAAACTCAATTATCTTTTTGAATTCTTTTCAAATCTTTTTAAATTCTTCTAAAATCTTTTTAAACCCATCATATCTTCTTTTCAAAATTCAGATTTTTCTTTTTCAAATATCTTTCATAACTTTTAAATTTTAAATTACATCTTTTCCCTATCATACTTATCTTTTACAAATCATATCTTCTATCTTATCCTTTTTTTCAAAATTTTCAAAAACCAACCCCCCTTCCCTTTAAATCCACGTTCGGCTCCTTCCTCTCCTCCACAATTCAAAATTGGCTCTCCTTCTATCCCTCTCCTTTCCTTTCTTTTGCTTGAGGACAAGAAAACGTCTAAGTTTGATGTGTTTATCTATGATCACTAAACCAATACCCACTAAGATCATGGCTCCTAAGGGAAAATAAACCACTCCAAGAGGCAAGAAAGAGAATATTCCAAAACCACTTTGGAATCAAGGGAAGTTATTAACGAAAGAACATTCAGACCATTACTACAAAATAATGGGTCTAAGGTCAGTGACCCCGGAAGTTAAATTCGATCTGAAAGAAGATGAATATCCAGAGATCCAAGAGCAAATTCGAAATAGGAGCTGGGAAATCCTAGCTAATCCTGAAACAAAGGTGGAAAGAAACATGGTTCAGGAATTCTACTCTAATCTGTGACAAACAGACATGCAGAGAATAGCTGGAACTGCCTTCTATGACTATAGGACGCTGGTCAAAGGGAATATTGTTCACCTCCACCCTGACAAAATCAGGGAGATCTTTAAGCTACCTCAGCTGAAAGATGACCCAGACTCCTTTAATAGGAGAATGATGAGAACAAATAAGGGCTTGGACGAAATTCTAGAGGACATATGCCTCCCTGGAACCAAGTGGACAACCAACACAAAGGGTGTCCCGATCCAACTCAAGAGAGAAGATCTCAAACCAGTCGCTAGAGGCTGGCTGGACTTCATTGGGCATTCTATACTGCCAACTAGCAACCGCTCTGAAGTCACCATCAAAAGAGCAATAATGATCCATTGCATTATGTTGGAAAAAGAAGTGGAAGTTCATCAGCTGATTTCTTGTGAACTTTACAAAATTGCAAACAAGAACTCCAAAGATGCCAAATTGGCTTATCCAAGCTTAATCTCTATGCTATATAAAGATGCTGGGGTGAAGATGGGAGTAACTGAGTATATCTCAGTTGAGCGACCGATCACCAAAAACTCAATGGAAGGACAACAAGTGCAGGACGACCTTATCAAGAGGAAAGCACAGAAGTTCCTCCCGGAAATCCCTCAAATTGAATACTGGGAGCGTCTTGAAGCATCTGTCACCAAGTTACAAGAAGCTATGGAGCAACTAAAGGAAGAACAGCAAAATCAAAATAGCATACTTTACAAACTGCTTAGGGAACAAGAAGAGCAAGGGCGTGAACTGAGGGAACTGAAGCGTCAGAAGCTGTCTCTTGAAGGACCACGCACCCCACAGATTAAAGGAGCACCCACCTCCCAAAATAAAGGTTGTTGAGTTCTAATCTTTGCCTTAACTCTGTGATAATTGTTCTTATTAGGAAATTACCTTAGAAGTTATATATTAGTAGTAGTAATTAGTATATATATTTTGATTTTATCTCCAATTAAGCTATAATTTATTTTCCTCATCATCATTAAACATAAATAAAATAGCAGATTTTTAGAATAAGGAGGCAATATTTTTTCGAGTTTTTAATAAGGAAAATTCTAATTATTTATATGTGGTGGTAGTACTTTTTGTCTTCTGAATGAATGCTTGAACAGTGCATATTTTTCATATTAAATTTTATGAATGTTAAAATTATTGGCTCTTGAAAGAATGATAAATAAGAGAAATATTATTGTTGATCTGAAAAATCATGAAATTGATTCTTGAAGCAAGAAAAAGCAGTGAAAAAAAAAGAGAAGAAGGAGCAGTAGAAAAAGCCAATAGCCCTTTAAACCAAAAGGCAAGGGTGAAAAGGATCCAAGGCTTTGAGCATCAATGGATAGGAGCGCCCAAGGAAATAAATCCAGGCCTAAGCAGCTAAATCAACCTATCCCTAACCATGTGCTTGTGGCATGCAGGTCCAAGTGAAAAGCTTGAGACTGAGTGGTTAAAGTCGTGATCCAAGGCAAAAGAGTGTGCTTAAGAACTCTGGACACCTCTAATTGGGGACTTTAGCAAAGCTAAGTCACAATCTGAAAAGGTTCACCCAGTTATGTGTCTGTGGCATTTATATATCCGGTGGTAATACTGGAAAACAAAGTGCTCAGGGCCACGGCCAAGACTCATAAAGTAGCTGTGTTCAAGAATCAACATACTAAACTAGGAGAATCAATAATACTATCTGAATTCTGAGTTCCTATGGATGCCAATCATTCTGAATTTCAAAGGATAAAGTGAGATGCCAAAACTATTCGAAAGCAAAAAGCTACTAGTCCCGCTCATATAATTAGAATCTGAGCTTCACTTAAAACTCTGAGATATTATTGCTTCCTGATTTCTTTTTATCCTACTTTATTTATCTAGTTGCTTGGGGACAAGCAACAGTTTAAGTTTGGTGTTGTGATGAGCGGATATTTTATACGCTTTTTGGGGGTAATTTCATGTAGATTTTAGTATATTTTAGTTAGTTTTTAGTATATTTTTATTAGTTTTTAGGCAAAATTCATATTTCTGGACTTTACTATGAGTTTGTGTGTTTTTCTGTGATTTCAGGTATTTTCTGGCTGAAATTGAGAGAGCTGAGCAAAAATCTGATTCAGGCTGAAAAAGGACTGCTGATGTTGTTGGATTCTGACCTCCCTGCACTTGGAACGGCATTTTTGGAGCTACTTTGTCTAATTGGCTTGCTCTCAATTGGGTTGGAAAGTAGATATTCAGGGCTTTCCAGAAATATATAATAGTCCATACTTTACGCGAAGATAAATGACGTAAACTGGCGTTAAACACCAGAAACAGGTTACAACCTGATGTTTAACTCCAGAAACAGCCCAAGCACGTGAAAAGCTCAAGTCTCAGCCCCAGCACACACCAAGTGGGCCCCATAAGTTGATTTCTACATTATCTATCTTAGTTTACTCATTTTTTGTAAACCTAGGTTACTAGTTTAGTATTTAAACAACTTTTAGAGACTTATTTTGTATCTCATGACATTTTTAGATCTAAACTTTGTACTCTTTGACGGCATGAGTCTCTAAACTCCATTGTTGGGGGTGAGGAGCTCTGCAGCGTCTCGATGGATTAATGCAATTATTTCTATTTTCTATTCAAACACGCTTGTTTCTCTCTAAGATGTTCATTCGTACTTAACCATGATGAAGGTGATGATCTGTGACACTCATTACCATTCTCAATCTATGAACGCGTGCCTGACAACCGCCTCCGTTCTACCTTCGATTAAACGAATATCTCTTGGATTCCTTAATCAGAATCTTCGTGGTATAAGCTAGAATCCATTGGCAGCATTCTTGAGAATCTGGAAAGTTTAAACCTTGTCTGTGGTATTTCGAGTAGGATTCAGGGATTGAAAGATTGTGACGAGCTTCAAACTCGCGAGTGTTGGGCGTAATGACAGACGCAAAAGAATCACTGTATTCTATTCCGATATGATCGAGAATCGACAGATGATTAGCCGTGCTGTGACAGAGCATTTGGACCATTTTCACTGAGAGGACGGATGGAACCTTGCGTGCATGAAGATGATGATAGTAGGAAAGCAAAGATTCAGAAGACAAAGCATCTCCAAAACTCCAACATATTCTCCATTACTGCGTAACAATTACTAATTTCATGCTCTTTTACTTCTTACAATTGAAACTAAAGAACCCTATTGGTATCCTGACTAAGAATAATAAGATAACTATAGCTTGCTTCAAGCCAACAATCTCCGTGGGATCGACCCTTACTCACGTAAGGTATTACTTGGATGACCCAGTGCACTTGCTGGTTAGTTGTGCAGAATTACATAGTGTAAGTGTGATTTTCGTGCACCAACTATCACCTTGATAAGTGAACAAGTGGCAAGTACGGAAGCACAAGTTATGCCGGAAACTAGAGCCTCCATTAGAAATTTAGAGGTGCTAGTGGGTCAACTGAGCAAGCAAATACTCGAGAGGTCTGCAAGTACATTTGAAGGTGATACAGCGGTGAATCTAGGAGAAGATTGCAAGGTTATTCAATTGAGAAGTGGTAAAGTAGCTGGCTCTGAGACCAAGGCCAATGAAGAGCTAGTTGAAAAGGAAGTTCCAGAGGAGAAGAAGGGAGAATTGGAGCACGCCCCTCCAAAGCGTACGGACAACCCATTCCCAGACTCTCTTGACACTTATCCTACTTTGCCAAAGGCTCCTGAGTACAAGCCTAAAATGCCATATCCTCAGAGACTTAAAAAGGAGACCAAGGACAAACAGTTTTCAAAGTTCTTTGAAGTCTTCAGAAAGTTGTAAATAAATATTCCTTTTGCTGAGGATTTGGAACAAATGCCTCTCTATGCCAAGTTCATAAAGGAGCTGTTGTCAAAGAAGAAGCCTTTAAAGGGAGATGAGACAGTGGTCCTGACTAAAGAATGCAGTGCCATCATTCAGAATAACTTACCAAAGAAGATGTCAGATCTAGGGAGATTTCAAATTCCATGGACCGTTGGGAGCACAACCTTTGAGAAAGCATTATGTGATCTGGGAGCAAGCATCAATTTAATGCCCCTGTCTATGATGAAGAAGCTGTGAATCTAAGAGGCACAACCCACGAAGATAGCATTACAGATGGTAGACAAATCTATGAAGCATGCATACGGATTAGTGGAGAATATCTTAGTCAAAGTGGGTAAGTTCTTTCTCCCAGCAGATTTTGTGATTCTTGACACAGAGGAGGATGAGAACGCCTCTATAATTCTAGGAAGACCACTTCTAGCCACTGGAAGAGCTCTGATTGATGTAGAAGTGGGTGAATTAGTGCTTAGAGTGCATGATGAGCAACTAGTCTTTCATATTTTCAAAGATGTACATTCAGCAGGTGAAGAAGAGAGGTGCCTGCAGATTAAGCTTATTGATCTAACCCTTCAAAAACCCTTTGATGATACACAGCAGAATCTACAGCTCAAACCTCCTTTGGCAACAATCAATAAACTTCCTCCTGACATCAAACCTAAGTTTAGTGTTGGGAATGCATCATCTACCAAGGAGGAGGTTCCCAAAAAGAAGAAAGTACCCAGAGATTGGAGAAACAAAAAGATCCCCAATGAAGGTTTCTCCCCAGGAATGAAGGTGGTGTTGACCAGCAATCCAGCATGGGTTTATACAGTAATCTGAATCCTCTCTCTAGAGCATATTGAGCTACGTTATGGAGACACAAGAAAGAAGTTCAAAGTAAGGGGTGAAGAGCTGAGCCCCTATGATCCTCCTTCTTAGAGGAGCTGACCGTCAAGCTAGTGACGGTAAAAAAGTGCTTGTCGGGAGGCAACCCGATAATTTCGTATCCTTAGTTATTTTTCGTAGTAGTAGTTTTCTTACTTATTTAATTTTTATTAAGTTCTTACTAGTTTTCTGATCATGCAGCTATTTTAGAATAGGAACCGGATAAAAAAAGAGCACATGACGCGCAAGTGTCGCTGACGCGTACGCGTCATATGCATGTGCGTGAAAAAAAATAAAATTTGACAAAGAGTTGCACGGAAGTGGCGCAGGAATGATGCCTTTCGCACAAACAAGCCCACGCATACGTGTCCATGACGCGTGCGCGTCATTGGTGATTTTGGCACACCAAGCGTACGCGTCACTCACGCGTACGCGTGACCTGGAAAAATAGCGTAAATATGTGTTTGGGCAGAGAGTTGTCCTGGCTTGGGGCTGAAAGTGTGTTAAAGGAACAAATTTGATCACGCGAACGCGTCACTGACGCGTGCGTGTCATCTGCACAGATGGCCATCCACGCGTGCGCGTGAATAACGTACACGCGTCGTACGAAAGTTTTAGTTCCAAAGCCACGCAAACAGAGAGTTGTGTGGGCACGCGGCTGCCTTCATACAAATCGCGCAAAAACCAGAACATGAGGACGCGTGCCTGACGCTTACGCGTCATTAAGAAAAATCGCACGCGTACGCGTCGTTTGCACCACACCACTACACTAGTTCACCGCCCAGTTTTTATTTTCTTTCCCCCTCTCCCAATCCAAATTCTCTCTTGGTCTTTTATCCTTTTCTTTTTCTTTCATAATAATATTTATCTCTTTTTATTTTTTCAGTTCTTCTTTGCTTGAGGACAAACAAACCTTTAAGTTTGGTGTTGATGCTTCACTTAAGGGTTTTCTGTTTATTCCTATGGCACCAAAAGGGAGGCAAATCATCTTCACTAAGGAGCACAACCTGAAGAATAAAGCGACCGCTAGGATAACTAAGGTGGTTGAGTTCCTTTCATTTTTATTCCTCCCGTCTTTTTCTATGTTATGATCCGATTTTCTGCTATTTTGCTTTGTTTATTGCATGATCTTTTATTAGTTAGAATCCTAGGTCTAGTTTAGTTTTCCCTTAATTCCTTTAATTCTAAAAAGATGTCTCATGTATTACTCACTGAGCTTGAATCCAAATAAAAAAATACAGGAGTGATATATTGCATGAGAAAGTGGGTCTATATTGAAGAATAGTCTTATTTACTTAAATGTGGTGGTATTAATTATAATTCTGAATGCATGACATGAATAGTGCATAATTAAATTTGAATAAAAGAATGTTGATGTACAAGGAACAAGAATTTAGAGAATTATTATGATTTCTCTGAAATTAAATAAAGTTTAATCCTTGAAGCAAAAGAAACAGCAAAAAAAAGAATAAAAGCAAGGTCCAAGGCTCTGAGCATCAATGACTAGGGAGGTCAGACATGATTAAAAGCTCAAAGAGTTGTTTCCCTAGTTACATGCTTGTGGTGTTTCTGTGTCAAGTAATCCTTGAGACAAAACATTTAGAGTCGAAATCAATTGCAGAGTACGCCAAAGGCTTTGAGCACCACTGTCTGGGAGTAACTGAAAAAAAATTAATAATAATGAAAATATTTAGAACTTAAAGAAACTTCCCCAGTTAAGTGCTTGTGGTGTTTCTGTGTCAAGTAATCCTTGAGACAAAACATTTAAAGTCACGGCTAGACTCGAGATGCAAAGCACCAAAGAAAAATTAATGTGTTCAAGGATTAAATTGAGCTACAAAAGATCAGAGAATTCATAATATTATCCGGATTCTAATTTCGAATGACAGTAACATCCTTCTGATTCAAAGGAGAGTGAGATGCCAAAACTATTCAGGATTGCAGTTGTAAAGCCCACTATAAGAAGAGACATGAGCTTAATCAAACTCTCATTCTCATGCAAATTCACATCCTAAGCCTATATTAATTCTGGTTGCTTGAGGACAGGTGATGAGCGGATAATTTATACGCTTTTTGGCATTATTTTTAGGTAGTTTTTAGTAAGTTCAAGCTACTTTTAGGGATGTTTTCATTAGTTTTTATGTTAAATTCACATTTCTGGACTTTACTATGAGTTTCTGTGTTTTTCTGTGATTTCAGGTAAATTCTGGCTGAAATTGAGGGACTTGAGCAAAACTCTGATAGGAGGCTGACAAAGGACTGCTGATGCTGTTGGAATCTGACCTACCTGCCCTCGAAATGGATTTTCTGGAGCTACAGAACTCCAAATGGCGCGCTCTCAATGGCGTTGGAAAGTAAACATCCAGAGCTTTCCAGAAATATATAATAGTCTATACTTTATTCGGGAATTGATGACGTAAACTGGCGCTCAACGCCAGTTCCATGCTGCTGTCTGGAGTAAAACGCCAGAAACACGTCACGACCCGGAGTTGAACGCCCAAAACACGTTACAACTTGGCGTTCAACTCCAAAAGAAGCCTCAGCTCGTGGATAGATCAAGCTCAGCCCAAGCACACACCAAGTGGGCCCCGGAAGTGAATTTATGCATCAATTACTTACTCATGTAAACCCTAGTAGGTAGTTTAGTATAAATAGAACATTTTACTATTGTATTCAGTGTCTTTTGACCACGTTACATCTTTGGACGTTTAGTTCTCAGATCATGGGGGTTGGCCACTCGGCCATGCCTGAACCTTTCACTTATGTATTTTCAACGGTGGAGTTTTTACACACCATAGATTAAGGGTATGGAGCTCTGCTGTACCTCGAGTTTCAATACTATTACTACTATTTTCTATTCAATTCTCTTTATTCCTATTCTAAGATATTCGTTGCACTTCAACTTGATGAATGTGATGATCCGTGACACTCATCATCATTCTCACCTATGAACGCGCGTGACTAACAACCACTTCCGTTCTACCTTAGACCGGGCGCATATCTCTTGGATTCCTTAATCAGAATCTTCGTGGTATAAGCTAGAATTGATGGCGGCATTAATGGGAATCCGGAAAGTCAAACCTTGTCTGTGGTATTCCGAGTAGGATTCCGGGATTGAATGACTGTGACGAGCTTCAAACTCCTGAAGGCTGGGTGTTAGTGACAGACGTAAAAGAATCAAGGGATTCTATTCCAACCTGATTGAGAACCGACAGATGATTAGCCGTGCTGTGACAGAGCATTTGGACCTTTTTCACTGAGAGGATGGGATGTAGCCATTGACAACGGTGATGCCCTACATACAGCTTACCATGGAAAGGAGTAAGAGGGATTGAAGGAAGAAGTAGGAAAGTAGAAAAAGAAAGGGCACAGTATCTCCATACGCTTATCTGAAATTCCCACTATTAATTTACATAAGTATTTCTATCCCTTTATTTTATTTATCTTTTAAATATCTAATCCAATTACATTTGACTCTACCTGACTGGGATTTACAAGATGACTATAGCTTGCTTCATACCAACAATCTCTGTGGGATCAACCCTTACTCACGTAAGGTATTACTTGGATGACCCAGTACACTTGCTGGTTAGTTGAACGGAGTTGTGGAAAGAAAGTGTTGAGTTAATAAATGCACATACCAAAGAGCCATTATAATTATTCTATACAACAACAAAGAATACAACATTAATGATCAAAATTTCGTCCACCAAGTTTTTGGCGCCGTTGCCAGGGATTGTTCGAGTATAGACAACTGACGGTTCATCTTGTTGCTCAGATTAGGTAATTTTCTTTTCAAAAATTTTCCAAAAATCTTTTTCAAAATTTTTCTTTTCTTTTTTCGTTTTTCCAAACTTTATTTTCGAAAAAATTAATAAAAATAAAAAAAATTAATAAAACCATAAAAATAAAAAATATTTTGTGTTTCTTGTTTGAGTCTTGAGTCAATTTTTAAGTTTGGTGTCAATTGCATGCTTTTAAAATTTTTTCTTGCATTTTTTGAAAATTCATGCATTCATAGTGTTCTTCATGATCTTCAAGTTGTTCTTGATAAGTCCTCTTGTTTGATCTTGAAGTTTTCTTGTTTGGTGTATTTTCTTGTTTTTCATATGCATTTTTTGTTTGTTAGAGTCCATGCATTAAAGATTTCCAAGTTTGGTGTCTTGCATGTTTTCTTTGCATCAAAAATTTTTCAAAATTATGTTCTTGATGTTCATCATGATCTTCAAAGTGTTCTTGGTGTTCATCTTGACATTCATAGTGTTCTTGCATGCATCATGTGTTTGATCCAAAATTTTCATGTTTTGGGTCATTTTTATGTTTTTCTCTCTCATCATTAAAAATTCAAAAATAAAAAATATATCTTTTCCTTTTTTCTCTCCAAATTTTCGAAATTTTGGGTTGACTTGGTCAAAATTTTTAAAACTAGTTGTTTCTTACAAGTCAAGTCAAAATTTCAATTTTAAAAATCTTATCTTTTTAAATTCTTTTTCAAAAAAATTTTCAAAATTTTTTTCTTAATTTTATTTCAAATTTTCGAAATTACACTAACAAGTAATATGATTGATTCAAAAATTTGAAGTTTGTTACTTTCTTGTTAAGAAAGGTTCAAACTTTAAAATCTAGAATCTTATCGTTTTAAGTTTCTTGTTAGTTAAGTAATTAATTTTAATTTTAATTTTAAATATTTTTTAACCATATCTTATCTATCTTATCTTTTGATCTTATTTTTTTATCATATCTTTTTCAAAATTTTATCTTTTTTTCAAATTTTGATTTCAAAATATCCTATCTTATCTTATCTTCTTATCTTTTCAAATTTGATTTTAATATCTTTTTCAACTAACTATTTGACTTTTTGTTTGTTTCTTATCTTTTTCAAAACCACCTAACTACTTTTCTCTCTCTAATTTTTGAAAATACCTCTCTTTTTCAAAAATTCTTTTTAATTATTTTAAATTTTAATTTTAATTATATCTTATCTTTAATTTTCAAAATTACTAACTCCTTTTCAAAATTATTTTCGAAATTCTCTATCTCTTTTCTTCTTCTATTTATTTATTTATTTACTAACACTTCTCTTCATCTCTTATCACCTCCCCTATCCTTACTCTTTATACAGACTATTCATCCCTCTCCTTTCTTTATTTCTTTTCTTCTTCTACTAACATAAAGGAATCTCTATACTGTGACATAGAGGATTCCTCTTTCTTTTCTTGTTTTCTTCTCTTTCATATGAGCAAGAACAAGAAAAAAGGCACTCTTGTTGAAGCTGATCCAGAACCTGAAAGAACTCTGAAGAGAAAATTAAGAGAAGCTAAATTACAACAATCTAGAGGTAACCTTTCTGAAATATTCGAACAAGAGAAGGAGATGGCAGCCGAACCCAACAACAATAATACAAGGAGAATGCTTGGTGACTTCACAAAACCAACGTCCAAATTTGATGGAAGAAGAATCTCCATTCCTGCCATTGGAGCCAACAATTTTGAGCTCAAACCTCAACTAGTTGCTTTAATGCAACAGAACTGCAAGTTTTATGGACTTCTATGTGAAGATCCTTACCAGTTTTTAACTGAGTTCTTGCAGATTTGTGAGACTGTTAAGACAAATGGAGTAGATCCTGAAGTCTACAGGCTCATGCTTTTCCCTTTTGCTGTAAGAGACAGAGCTAGAACATGGTTGGACTCACAACCTAAAGATAGCCTGGACTCTTGGGATAAGCTGGTCACGGCTTTCTTGGATAAATTCTTTCCTCCTCAAAAGCTGAGCAAGCTTAGAGTGGATGTTCAGACCTTCAAGCAAAAGGATGGTGAATTCCTCTATGAAGCTTGGGAAAGATACAAGCAGCTGACCAAAAGGTGTCCATCTGACATGTTTTCAGAATGGACCATATTAGATATATTCTATTATGGTCTATCTGAGATTTTGAAAATGTCACTGGACCATTCTGCAGGTGGATCCATTCACCTAAAGAAAACGCCTGCAGAAGCTCAAGAACTTATTGGCATGGTTGCAAATAACCAATTCATGTACACTTCTGAGAGGAATTCTGTGAACAATGGAACGCCTCAGAGGAAGGGAGTTCTTGAAATTGATGCTCTGAATGCCATATTGGCTCAGAACAAAATATTGACTCAGCAAGTTAACATGATTTCTCAAAGTCTGAATGGATGGCAAAATGCGTCCAACAGTACTAAAGAGGCAGCTTCAGAAGAAGCTTATGATCCTGAGAACCCTGCAATAGCAGAGGTAAATTACATGGGTGAACCTTATGGAAACACCTATAACTCATCATGGAGAAATCACCCAAATTTCTCATGGAAGGATCAACAAAAGCCTCAACAAGGCTTTAATAATGGTGGAAGAAATAGGCTCAGTAATAACAAGCCTTTTCCATCATCTTCTCAGCAACAGACAGAAAATTCTGAACATAGCCCCTCTAATTTAGCAAACTTAGTCTCTGATCTGTCAAAAGCCACTCTCAGTTTCATGAGTGAAACAAGATACTCCATCAGAAATCTGGAGGCACAAGTGGGCCAGCTGAGTAAGAAAGTCAATGAAAGTCCTCCCAGTATTCTCCCAAGCAATACAGAAGAGAATCCAAAAGGAGATTGCAAGGCCATTGATGTGATCAATATGGCCGAATGCACAAGGGAGGAGAAGGACGAAAATCCTAGTGAGGAGGACCTCCTGGGACGTCTCTCAAATAAAAAGGAGTTTCCTATTAAGGATCCAAAGGAATCTGAGGCTCATATAGAGACCATAGTGATTCCATTAAATCTCCTTCTGCCATTCATGAGCTCTGAAGACTATTCTTCCTCTGAAGAGGATGAAGATGTGACTGGAGAGCAAGTTGCTCAATATTTAGGAGCTATCATGAAGCTGAATGCCAAGTGTTTGGTAATGAGACTTGGGAAAGTGAACCTCCCTTACTCATTAGTGAACTAGATACCTGGATTCAGCAAATTTTACCTCAAAAGAGACAAGATCCTGGCAAGTTCTTAATACCTTGTACCATAGGCACCATGACCTTTGAAAAAGCTCTATGTGATCTGGGGTCAGGGATAAATCTTATGCCACTCTCTGTAATGGAGAAGCTGGGGATCATTGAGGTACAACCTGCCTTGTTCTCATTACAATTGGCAGACAAGTCATTAAGACAAGCTTATGGATTAGTAGAGGACGTGTTAGTAAAGGTTGAAGGCCTTTACATCCCTGCTGATTTCATAATCTCAGACACTAGGAAGGAAGAGGATGAATGCATCATCCTTGGAAGACCTTTCCTAGCCACAGCAGGAGCTGTGATAGATGTTAACAGAGGAGAATTAGTCCTTCAATTGAATGGGGACTACCTTGTGTTTAAGGCACACGGCCATCCCTCTGTGACAAAAGAGAGAAAGCATGAAGAGCTTCTCTCAGTACAGAGTCAAAAAGAGCCCCCACAGTCAAACTCTAAGTTTGGTGTTGGGAGGCCACAACCAAACTCTAAGTTTGGTGTTGAGAAGCCCCCTCATTCAAACTCTAAGTTTGGTGTTGGGAGGCCCTCATCATGCTCTGAATATCTGTGAGGCTCCATGAGAGCCCACTGTCAAGCTAATGACACTAAAGAAGTGCTTGTTGGGAGGCAACCCAATTTTTTATTTATCTAATTTTAATTTTATTTTATTATTATTTTATGTTTTATTAGGTTCATGATCTTGTGGAGTCACAAAAAAAATTATTAAAATTAAAAACAGAATCAAAAATAGCAGAAGAAAAATCACACCCTGGAGGAAGGACTTACTGGCGTTTAAACGCCAGTAAGGTGCATCTGGCTGGCGTTCAACGCCAGAACAGAGCATGTTTCTGGCGCTGAACGCCAGAAACAAGCAACATCCTGGCGTTTGAACGCCAGGAATGTGCCTTGAGGAAAGCTGGCGCTGAACGCCAGTAACAAGCATGGAACTGGCGTTCAACGCCAGAAACATGCTGCACATGGGCGTTGAACGCCCAGAGTGTGCATCACTTCGGCGTTTAAACGCCAGAATTGTATGCAAAGGCATTCTACATGCCTAATTGGTGCAGGGATGTAAATCCTTGACACCTCAGGATCTGTGGACCCCACAGGATCATCTCAGGATCTGTGGACCCCACAAGATCCCCACCTAACATATTCCCACCTTACCTCCTAATCCTATAACACTCTTCCCCAAAACACACTTCCCAACAACTTCAATCTCTCTTCCCAATTACCCCCTTTACCACTCACATCCATCCACTCTTCCCCATAAACCCCACCTACCTTCAAAATTTAAAAAACTTTCCCACCCAAACCCACCCTAAATGACCGAAACTACACCCACTCCCCTCCCTATATATACCCTTCCATTCTACTTCATTTTCACACAACACAAACCCCCTCTTCTCCACCTTGGCCGAATCCATCTCCACTTACTCTCCTCCATCTTTCTTCTTCTTCTTCTTCTCCTCTTTCTTCTCTTGCTCGAGGGCGAGCAATATTTTAAGTTTGGTGTGGTAAAAGCATAAGCTTTTTGTTTTTCCATTACCATCAATGGCACCTAAGGCCGGAGAATCCTCTAGAAAAGAAAACGGGAAGACAAAAGCTTCCACCTCCGAGTCATGGGAGATGGAAAGATTCATCTCCAAACGCCATCAAGACCACTTCTATGATGTTGTGGCAAAGAAGAAGGTGATCCCGGAGGTCCCTTTCAAGCTCAAGAAAAATGAGTATCCGGAGATCCGACATGAGATCCGAAGAAGAGGTTGGGAAGTCCTAACCAACCTCATGCAACAAGTCGGAACCTTAATGGTTCAAGAATTCCATGCCAATGCATGGATCACTAAGAACCATGATCAAAGTATGAATCCGAGCCCAAAGAATTATCTCACAATGGTTCGGGGGAAATACTTAGATTTTAGTCCGGAAAATGTGAGGTTGGCATTCCACTTGCCCATGATGCAACGAGATGAACGCCCCTACACTAGAAGGGTCAACTTTAATCAAAGGTTGGACCAAGTCCTTATGGACATATGTGTGGAAGGAGCTCAATGGAAAAGAGACTCCAAAGGCAAGCCAGTTCAACTGAGAAGACTGGACCTCAAGCCTGTGGCTAGAGGATGGTTGGAGTTCATTCAACGTTCCATCATTCCCACTAGCAACCGATCTGAAGTTACTGTGGATCGGGCCATCATGATTCATAGCATCATGATTGGAGAGGAAGTAGAAGTTCATGAAGTCATCTCCAATGAAATCTACACAATAGCTGATAAGTCCTCCAACACGGCAAGGCTAGCTTTTCCTCATCTTATTTGCCATCTATGTTACTCAGCTGGAGTTATCATAGAAGGAGACATCCTCATTGAAGAGGATAAGCTCATCAACAAGCAACAATTCAAGATTGGTGTTGTGATGCGTGAGCATCTTTCCTATCTTTTCCTAGTGAATTTGCATCTAATTTATTGAGTTTAATAAAGAATTTATTATCTTTTAGCCAATATGGATGCTACTTTGAGTCTTTTACAAATTTTGTTTGTTTAAGGTAGCATTTGGCTGGATTTGGTGGAGTTTCTGCAGCACAAGAATCAAAGGAGATGGCAGCGAGGAGCGACGCATACGCGTGACTGACGTGTACACGTGATTTGAAGAATTTCACAGCGACGCGTGCGCGTGACCGACGCATCTGCGTGACTTGTGAAGAAGACCAGCGATGCGTACGTGTGACTGACGCGTACGCGTGACATGCGCCACGTGCAGAAAACGTAGAAAACGCTGGGGGTGATTTTTGGGCCCCATTTTAGCACCCAAGTTAGGCGCGGACCCAGTGAAGCCAAGTGGTCCCCACGTTACAAGACACGGAGTAGTTGGTTAATTCTGGTTTAAATTCAAATTTGATTTTTAAATAAGAAAAGATATTATTTTAATTTTAGAAATTAGATTTTAAATTAATTAGGATTAGTTATAAAAAAGGGATTCCATAAGGAAATTAGATACCAATTTACATGCCATCAGATTGGAACTCTGTACATTTTGATGAGAATCTTATTTTTCTCTGAACCATGAGTAACTAATCCTCCATTGTTAAGGTTAGGAGCTCTGTCTATTTGTATGGATTGATTTTATTGCTTTTTCTATTTTAATTCATGTATGGATTTATAATTTAAGAATTGTTTTCGCTCTTTATCTTATGAATTTGGGTGGAACGGAAGTATGACCCTCTTTCTATTTGAGTTCTTGTAAAACTTGGAAAAGCTCTTTATTTGAACAATAGCTTGAAAACATATTCTCCTAAATTTTAATTATCTGGATTTAACGGGATACGTGACATATAATCCTTTTATTTTTGGGTAATTAGAGTTTTTGTGGCATTTAAACTGGAAATTGATCATGCATCTTCTAATTGGAATTAATTGACCAAGGAATTGGCAGTTAATGAATTTTAGAGGAGACTAGAAATGTCTAAGGAATTAGGGTCTAGTCACATATAGTTTGCCATAAATTAAATCCTACATGATTAAAATAGTTAGTAAGAAAAGTTAATCCGGTAAAATAGATAACTATGAAACCTTAACTGTCTCTCCAATATTTTATTTTCAACTTACTTACTTGCGTACCTGCCTTATGATATTTTCAAATTTAAACCTTTTGAATATCTCAAAACCTTTTCTGCTTGCCTAACTAAGCCAATTAATCAATCATTATTGCTTGATCCCTCAATCCTCGTGGGATTGACCCTCACTCACCTGAGGTATTACTTGGTATAACCAGGTGCACTTGCCGGTTAGTCTGTGGTTGTTAAATCACCGCACCAATGAGACACTCCCAATGCACTTAATCTCATGTTGTAAAGGAAAGGAAGAGGTAGAAGTGGTGCAACAAGCTCAAGGAATAGAGGAGGAACTACAACCAAAGCATATATCTGAGATTCTCAGCAAGGACCTTCAAAAAATTGAGACCCCAAAACATGAATCACCTCCTGGAAAAGAAAAGAGTCCCAAGAAGAAAGTTCCAAGAGGATGGAAAAATAAGAAAATCCCCACTGAAGGCTTATCACCAGGGGATAAAGTGATGCTAACCTACCAACTAATGGAAACATCTCCACACTTTTCTGGATACTACACAGTGAACAAAATCCTATCACTTGAACATGTGAAAATCATCAAGAATGATACAGGAAGGAAGCTCATGGTGAGAGGGTAAGGGTTAAGGCACTATGATCATCATCCTCCCTAATGAGGGACAACTATCAAGTTAGTGACGATAAAAGAGCGCTTGTTAGGAGGCAACCCAACCTTAGGTAACTACTCTTTCATACCCTTTTCAAAATAAATGGTTTGTTCAATTTCTATGTATTGTGAGGAATTAAGTTTGGTGTTCCACACCAATGTGACTGCACCAACAGAGAAACAAAATCAAGGGTGAATGCATGAGACTAAGTTTGGTGTCCCGCTAGTAATATTAATTAAGCACAAAATAACCCTTGAGACAATTATAAATAGTCACAAATTCCAAACAATCATAGAGATTGACTAAACTTCCATTTCATTTGTTTACCTTTTAGTTCTGCACTTTATTTCCTCATAGCATTAAAGCACATGAGGTAGTATACATGCATGAAAGATGCACTCTATTTAGCATATAGAAGTAAGCAAGGAACTAAGTTTGGTGTTCGGACACCACTTGTAGTTCAAGAATTCACTAAGCATATATGCATGATAATTACCTTTCAAGTGCTTGGGGACAAGCAACTTTCAAAGTTCATTGTAGGCAGTCACTTCAATTTTTGGAAGGATTAAGCATCATCAACCAAAGAGACAAAGAGGGAAGTAAAGACCAACAATAATGATGATAAGGAGTAAAGCAAGTGAACTCCAAAAGGTTATATTGTTAATTGATTGTCTTGTATTTAAAATTATTATAATTGAAGTTGATGTTGTGCCCCTGTTTGTTTGCTTAGTATAGTTTCTTTGTAGCTTAATAACTAAGATGCTTGATATATCATAGCACCATACTCTTGAAAAATTTCTTGCACTCAATATCTATAAGAATGCAAACACAGAACATTTCTTTAAAAAGAAGGATTGAAGAATCAAAAATTTGTTTTGAGGCAAGCAAAAGATTAAGAGAAGTGGTAGTTCTGATTGTATGATTGTGTATTGAGGTTGCATGTTTGTGAAAATCTGCATGGGAGCTCATAGGCAGGAAATAAAGTTCAAAGAAGTATTGTGGAAATTCTTAAACATCTATTGATCCAAGAAGCAGCAATAAAAGAAAACAAAAGAAATAGAAGAACAAAGAACAAGGCTCAATGCTCTGAGCATCAATTACTAGGAAGAAAAAGAAAGAAACAAGAACTCAAAGAGTTATTATCCTAGTTAAATGCTTATGGTAGAGTTGTGTCAAAGAGAGAGGCTTGAGCAAGTAAATCATAAGGGGTACTTCAACACCTAATACCTTAGACCAACTGGTTTGGGAGTATTGATTGAAAACTTATCTTAGAAAGCCGCTTTGAGACATGACACCTAGAGTTGAGGCCAAGATACAAAAGGAAAAGAAAAATGTTAGAAAATAAATGCTGCTTCAAGAATAAAGAGATTTCCATAATATCATTTGAATGAAAGTCTTAAGATCTAAGACTTCCAAAATGTAGGGATTAATAAGCACCAGTATCCTTGTATGAGCACCTAATTCAGAGTTCACCCCACTGTCACTTAATCACTTCACTCACCAAGGCATTACAGGCTATTCCTCAACCCATTCCAATTAAAAGAAACCTTTGTGCATAGTTCTTTTCTTTCTTGGGGACAAGTAAGGTTTAAGTTTGGTGTTGTGATGCATTCGCATTTTAGCTAGATTAGCTAGTTAGTTTACTTAATTTTAGTCTCATTTCATGCATTTTCTTTGAAATAAACAAGCACCTTGATGAAATTGATCCTCATGCATTAATTTGTCAAGGACTAAGTGATTTTTGGCCAATTCTACGCAAATAACCCAAGAAATGTGAATGAATGAATTATAAAAAGTGAGTGCATAAGATGGCAGAGCTTTGATGCATTTTGTCCTTGTGATCAAGAACAGAGAAGAGCGCTACATTCGTGTGAAGAGCGTTACGTTCCCCTGTAGCATACTCTTTACTAGGGACACGTACGTGTGGACAATACATACGCGTCGAAGTGGCAATTCTGGAAGGCCATGCATATGCGTGGGATGACGCGTACGCGTGGTAGAGATCAACACTCTTCAGCCAAGAGCGCTACGCTCTCTTTCAAAGAGCACCTGCGACAACTCTCAAAATGGGATTCAAAGTTTGATTATCGATGCGTACATGTCAGTGATGCGTACGCGTGGGTAAGGCATGTATGAAGAGTGACACAAACGCGTGGATAGAGCGGCAGCGTGGAAGTGATACTTTGAAGTCAACGTGTCCGCGTGGGGTGACGCGCATGCGTGGGAGAGCATTCTTACCGTGAGCGCTACGCTCTCTTAGAGAGCGCTGCAAAGGACGCGCAGGCGTATGTCACGCATACGCGTGACAAATGCTGAAGACCAGAACGACACATACGCGTGGATGACGCGTACGCGTGGAAGTGCCAAAAATGCTGAACGATATACACGCGTCCAGGACGCAGACGCGTGGGTATACGAGCGCTCCGTTTTCCTGAAAGCAGTATGTTCTCCTGGAGCAGAGTAGCGGATCAATTAGAAAGCCCACTTGAAGCCACTTGGAAGTACACCTGAAGAGGTCACTGAACTAGTGTAAATAGAAGGACTTTAATCATTAGAAGGGGGCTTTTGGATACTTTTAGAATTAGCACTTTTAACTTCTCGATCTTCTTCTCAGCCTCTTTTTCTTCTAGATCTCTTTTGTACCTTTTTGCATTGAATTTTACTTTCTGCTCAGACTTTATATTACATTCAGTTTCATTCTTATTTTCAGTCTTCTTCTCTTTTTTATCTTTATGCTTAGTTTAATTTCTAGTTTGCATTTATGTTTTTATTTGGAGCTACGAATCACTAAACCCCATATCTGTTGATTTCAATGAATTAATAACTCTTCTTTTCTTCTCAGTTCAAGTGAATTCATCTAAAAGAAAACTCTTGTTCTTCACAGATTCAATTACTATCAAAAGAGGGATTGAATCTATTTGAATTATGTGATGAACTTGATAAAGGAGTCACAGAAGTCAGTTTAGAGTTTATCCTCTCATAATTCTCTTGATTGATATATTCTGGATTGGTATGTGAGATGTAACCACGCTTAATTGAGATCCTGAGAGTTGTGTGGCATTGAGGATTAGTTATTGAACTTCATCTCTTCTCATGATCAATTAGATCACGAGAATGAAAATTGATTGTGTTGAGAGAAATTGAGTCACCAAGAGATTGGGACCCAATTTCTTGCATTCTGCCATGGATCTATCTTACATGATTGAGAAGGAATTGATCATCATTAATTCTTGAGAAATCAACATATCTGATCCCTAGTGATCTCACCCATCATCAATCTTTGCTTATGTTCTTTTGAATTTCTTATTTCCTAATACCCAAATCCCTTGTTTACATTCCTACACTTCAACCTTTCTGCCATTTACATTCAGCTTTTACATCCTTGCACTTTAAACTTCTATTATTTACAATTCAGCCTTTACTTTCTTGCACTTTAAGTTTTTGCTATTACATTTCCATTTATTTAGTTTAGTCTATTTTAATTTCAGTCCTTTAAATTCCTTGTCATTTAATTCGCTGCAATTTACTTTCAAGATAAGAATCTCAAGAAATCACACAATATGTCTGCCTAACTAGAATATCATTTAACCAAAGTTACTTAATCCACCAATCCTCGTGGGATCGACCTCACTCTTAGTGAGTTTTACTACTTGATGCGACCCGGTATACTTGCCGGTGGTTATACGTGAAATTTAATTTTTTTTTTACGTATCAGTGTGGTGTCTCCCATCTAGCACTTTTGTTTATTGTCCTTATGTTTTATTTTACTCCATCGCTCGCAATGATATAAGTTAATAAAAAAAACATTACTCGTAAAATTTGCAACGTTCTAACAAGGAACAAGCTCATATATTAAATAATAGTTAATAACTAGGAAGAACAAGTTGGTAACACTTGGCTTCTTCTATCACTATGGCATACCGGGAGTTGGGTCATTACACCAGCATCTTTTTAAAGGTGTATGCTTTCTACTTTTTCAGATATGGTTAAAAAGTTCGTTGAGGTATTTATAGATGCCATCTATGTTTCTGGTGATTCTTTCAATTCTTGCCTTAAGCATCTGGCCTTAATTTTGAAACGGTGTCAGGAAACAAACCTCGTTTTGAGCTGAAAAAATACCATTTTATGGTAACTGAGGAAATTGTTCTTGGACATTGGATTTCAAACAAGGGAATAGAAGTTGATAAAGCCAAGGTGGAAGTAATTAAAAAATTACCATCACCTACTAATGTTAAGGCAATAAGAAGTTTTTTATGACATGCAGGATTTTACAGGAGGTTTATAAAAGACTTTTCCAATATTGCGAAACCCCTGTGCAACCTGTTGGTTGCTGACACTACTTTTGTTTTTGACAATAAATGCCTGCATGCTTTTGATACTTTAAAAGAAAAGCTTCTCTCTGCACCTATCATTGCCCCATCCAACTGGGAATTACCATTTGAACTAATGTGTGATGCTAGTGACTATGCTATAGGGGCTATCTTGGGATAGAGACAAGACAAGCTTATGCATGTCATTTATTATGCTAGTCGTGTTCAGAATGACACGCAAAATAATTACACAACTATAGAGAAGGAATTACTAGTTGTTATTTATGCAATTGATAAGTTTAGATCCTATTTAATTGGTTCTAAGGTTATTGTTTATACTAACCATGCTATTCTGATCTTATGTACCTTCTAACCAAGCAGGATTCTAAACCAAGATTAATCAGAAGGGTACTCCTTATTCAGAAGTTTGACATTGAGATTAGAGACAGAAAAGGATCAGAGAATCAAGTGGTTGATCATCTATCTAGGATTGAGCTTGAGGGAGGGACGCCACCCCCCACTGCTATGACTGAGACCTTCCCTGATTAGTACCTCTTCATGATTCAGAGGGCCCCATGGTTTGCAGATATTGCAAACTATAAGGCCATGAGGTTCATTCCCAAGAATACCAAGCAACAATTTAGAAAGCTTTTACATGATGCCAAGTACTACTTGTGGGATGAGACCTACCTTTTCAAGAGATGTTCAGATGGGATGATCAGGCGCTGTGTCTCAGAGGAGGAAGTACAACAGATCCTTTGGCATTGTCATGGTTTTGAGTATGGAGGCCACTTTGGGGGAAAAAGAACAACCACAAAGGTACTTCAAAGCGGATTCTACTGGCCGACCCTCTTCAGAGACTCACGACAATTTGTAAGAAATTATGACAAGTGTCAAAGAGTTAGGAATCTTTCTCACAATCATGAAATGCCACAGCAAGGGAATCTGGAGATTGAGTTGTTTGATGTATGGGGGATCGATTTTATGGAACCTTTTCCACCCTCATTCTCAAACACTTACATCTTGGTGGCAGTTGATTATGTGTCTAAATGGGTGGAGGCAATAGTATCACCCACTAATGACACCAGAGTCGTGCTGAATTTCTTGCAGAAATATATTTTTAGCAGGTTTAGTGTCCCAAGGACACTGATCAGTGATGGAGGTAACCACTTTTGTAATAAACAGCTATCACAAGTTGGCAACCCCCTATCACCTATAAATAAGCGGAGACTGAGGTCTCAAACAGAAAGCTCAAGAGGATCTTAGAGAAGACAGTGAATACCTCAAGGAAGGATTGGATAATGAGACTTGATGATGCTATCTGGGCGTACAGGACAGCCTTCAAGACCCCTATTGGAATGTCTCCATACCAGTTACTCAATGGTAAAGCTTGTCATTTGCCAGTAGAGTTGGAGAACATAGCATATTGGGAAACAAAGTTCCTGAACTTTGATGCCAAGGCTGTAGGAGAGAAAAGATTGCTCTAGCTAAATGAGCTTGTTGAATTCAAACACTCTGCTTATGAGAATGCTAAGCTCTACAAGGAAAAGGCAAAAAAAATGGCATGATAGAAAGATAGCTTCAAGAGTATTTGAGCCAGGCCAGAAAGTTTTTCTATTCAATTCTTGGCTCAAACTCTTTCCTGGGAAGCCCAAGTCAAGATGGTCTACACCCTTCAAGGTCACTGAAGTGTCACCCTACGGTCATGTGGAACTGAAAGATAGGAACTCGGACAACACATTCATAGTCAATGGCCTAAGGGTGAAACACTATCTTGGAGATGAGATTGATCACAAGAGATCCAACCATCTACTAACATAGCATATGTGAATGTCAAGCTAATGACAACAAAGAAGCGTTTGTTAGGAGGCAACCCAACCATAAGTATACCTTAGTTTGTTTCAAATTATTTCAGTTTTGTTTTTTTTCATTTCAATTCACTTCATTTTTCTTTGATTTCCATAGTTTTCCCAGGTTTGCTAATGTTTGTGGTAATGCACAACACTTAGAACAGGGACAAGAGGACATAGACAAAAAAATAGAACACCTTGGAGGATCCATGCTACGGGCGCTAAATGCTAGGGAGAGCATTTAGTGCCATTGGAGGAGTAATGATTTGGGCATTTCATGCCCAATTTGGATGTCCCAGCTCAAAATTTTCGTCCCCTTGGGGCATTTAACATCCCAAATAGGCGTTTAACGCCACCCAGGGATTAAAAAAAAGGGAGCTGGGGGCGTTTAACGCTAGCAGTAGTGTTTCATGCTAGTAGGGGAGCAGAGACACTCCCTCCTTAGGCGCTAAATGCCAGGGAGAGCATTTAGCGCCACCAAGGGCTGATTTCCATACTAAATCTTCTAAATTTCATACCATGTCTCACTATTTCAATTTCATATATTTTTCATACCACATCTTCTTTATTTTATCTTCCCCCTTCTCTTCAATTACTCATTCTCCTCCGTGTCTAAATTATTTTCATATCTCCATACATTCTACTCATATCTTTTCTTATCATCTCACCCTCAATAAAAAATTCACTCCATAATTTTTCTTTCCCCCATCATGACTGAAGTACATCACCCTCACCACTATAAATAGCACTTCAACACTCTCCTCTCCTCACACCTTCACTCTTCTGTTCTCTCTCACTTTCATCTTCCCCCCATCTCTTTCTTTTCTCTTTTCTCTTCGCTCGAAGACGAGCAAAAATTTTAAGTTTGGTGTTACAGCGCTTTGGTTTTCACTATCCTCAAACTCTCTATGGCACCAAAGGTTGGGGAATCCTCTTTAAGAAAGAGGAAAGAAAAAGCTCCCTCAATAATCCCACATGAGCTCCACTAGTCATACACCAAGCTTCATGAGAAACATTACTACAACATCGTTAGCAAAAAAAAGGTGATACCGGAATTGAAATTTGAATTGAAAGCTGATGAGTACTGGGAAATTCAAGAACATATTCGAATTAAGGATTGGAATGTTTTGGCCAATCCTGTAACTGAAGTCAGAGTTCTAAAAGTCCGAGAATTTTATGCAAATCTATGGATGAAGGACAAACATAAGAAAGAGCACCCCGAGTTTAAAACTTGGCGCACCATGGTTCGAGGGAAGTTATAAACCCCAATTTTGTGGTTTATCTTGTGCTTATTTTGGAGAATTTTATCACCTTTTCTCACATTTATTCAATGAAATAGCATGGTTTTGTAATTCTCCTGTTATTTGTGCTTAAGTGTAAAAACATGCTTTTTAGGCCCTTGAATTGGTAATTTTAATTAACCTTTGATTCGACTAGATACCTTGATGTGTTTGTTAGTGAATTCAGGTTGAAAAGGGCTAGGAATGGATCAAAGGAGTGAAGAGAAAAGCATGCAAAGTGGAAAACTCATGGAAAATAAAGGATTTGGAGTTCACCACCGACGCGCATGCGCACTGACCTTGGGATTTTTGCCAGTAAAGAAGTTCATAAAAACAGTCGCGTTGTAGATATAGTCTCTAAACCGACAGAAATCCCTTCATACAAACATTTTGGGTGTCACAAGTAACAAACCCCTTTAAAAATTGTTAACCGAGTATTCAAACCTCGGGTCGTCTTCTCAAGGAACTGCAAGGAAGTATGTTCTTATTATTGGCTATAAAGGTTGTGAATTTGGGGTTTAGAAGGTGAGAAGCAAGTGATTTAAATGACAAGTAAAGTAAATGGCAATTAAAATAAATAAATACTGTAAAGCAAACTTTTGGCAAGTTAAGAGAAATTAGAAGTCCAACTTAGTTATCCCTCTCAACAATAATGAAAGTTGTATCTTAATTCCACTTAGTCAACCTTTGAAGCAAAGGTAAGTCAAGGGACTAATTAGTTTGACCTTCAAATCCTCTTTATTTCCTAAGAAAAAGTTGGGATTATTGAAGTTCAGTTCAATTAGCAAGATAACGATTATCACTTACGCTGAGTTTGATAACTGTTGAGTTACTGATTTCTTAACCAAGACCAAAAGAGGGAAAAAGTAAATTGCTGGAATAAAATATCTTCAGATCGGAAGCAATGGTAACGTAAATAAAAGCAAGCAATCATAAACTGAAAATACCTCAATTATCATTAATTCAAACAATAATCTGTGACATGGAATAATTCATAAATTAAATTATAAAAGTAAATAATCAATTCAAAGCTGGAATAAATGAACATAGTGAAAAGTAATCTTAAAACAAAGGAATAATAAACCTGGATCGAGAGTCACTCTTAAAAACAAAGAGAAGTCCTAAATCCTAAGAGAGAGAGGAGAGAACCTCCCTCAAAACTAAATCTAAATCATTGAAAATAAAAATGCCAGCTAGCCCCTTCGAATGGATGCATTCCCACACTTTATAACCTCTAGTCTATGCTATCTGTACTTGGATCTGGGCCAAAAAGGTCTTCAGAAATCGCTGGGGCGTATTCCGTAAATTCTGATTCGTGGCCTCTGTAACGCGTCTGCGTGGTTCACGCGGTCGCGTCATTCGGAGCTTTTCCTTGCCACGCGGTCGCGTCAGTCATGCTTCCGCATCGTATGCGTTCTGCTTAAGGCGCGCGCGCGGTCGTGTCAGTCATGCGGCCGCGTTGCTGCATCTTCGCTTCTGGCACGCGATCGCGTCGTCCATGCGGTCGCGTGGATACCAGTTTCCTTAAAGCTCTGTTTTGCCTTCTCCTTCCATTTTGTATATTTCCTTTTTCATCCTTTAAGTCATTCTGCCTTAGAAAATCCGAAACTACTCAACACACTAATCACGGCATCGAATGGAAATAGAGGTAATTAAAATAATTAATTTTAAAGCCTAGGAAACTTGTTTTTCGCATACATCACGTAATAAGGAAGGGAAAGTAAAACCATGCAATTAATGTGAATAAGTAGGTGAAGGATTGTATAAATCACTCAAATTAAGCACAAAAGAACTCATGAAATATGGGTTTATCAACCTCCCCACACTTAAACACTAGCATGTCCTCATGCTAAATCCAAGGTAAATAATTAAGGTTAAAGTGATGGAATGTCATGCAATGCAACCTAATTTAAATGCAACTACCTAAATGAATGATGCATCATGCAACTCTAACTTATTCACTCATATATAAAGCTTACATGTAATCAAGTTAGTTCACATTCTCAAGGAGTCATGTATATATATATGGCCAACCCTTAAATAATAAAGCATTTTAGCAAATGAGATGGGAAGGGAAACATCGTACAAACTTGCAAAACAATTAGTAAATATAAGCACAGATATATGTTGATGAGTTATAGAACCCTCACTGGATTTTGTGTTTACTCTCTAGTCACTCAGTGTTTATTGGGTTTATCCACTCTATTTTTCTTTTCGTTCTTACTTCCTATAGCTTTGTTCTTCATCTAACCAATCAACAATTATAGAATATAGTCATACCAAAAAGTCATTAGGTCTTTAATTAAGGTTGTAATGGGGTCAAGGTAAAGGTAAGGATTTATGTATAGGGTCAAGTGAGCTAATAAGTGAATCCTTAATTAGACTAAGATCTCACCTAACATACATATTTAGCAAGATAAAATTTCTTTACCTATTCTCCCATATTATCCCACTTATTGTTACATGCTCATGTTTCACCTTTTTTTTTTAGCATGCTTCCCAAATTTTATTTTATTTCTTTTTTAACTTTTCTACCTTTTGTTTCTATCATCCATGTTCCCAAAAGGTTTTCCACAATTTACTCTATTTATAATTTTCTATCTTAAGCTAACCAAGGATTCACTTGGGATTTTCTTTTGTTTTTCTGCTTAAGGCTAGTAGTTTGGCTAAATAGAATAAAGGGGTTTAAAAGGCTCAAGGGGGGCTAACAAGGGTGATGTAAAAGGTAGGCTATTTTTGGGGTAAGTGAGCTAAAATCAAATGATGGCCTCAATCATTCTTTTGGTATGTATCTACATTCTATATTCTATAATTGGACATATAGATTAAAGCAAAGTAAAGAATATCAGAATAAAAAGAAGCGAAACACACAGGAATAAAATTATGGTTTGAATGCAACCATACAATCAAGCTCAAGACTCACAGGCTGTGTGTTCTCTAACTCAAGCATCATATATCATTTATATATTGTATGCAGGTTTAGTTAAAAATTCCCATTATTCTCAAAAAAAAATTATTTAGGGTAGCTTTTAAAGTTTTAATGTTCCTCCTTGATGAAATGTTGTCAGCTTAACTACATCATGTAATGCTATATACAAGGTTTATGGATTGGAATCTGTTATGTTCACTTTCTTAGCTTACTTCCTTTTTATATTTTTCAATTTAGACTATGCTATCTTATGTTAAAAAAAAGTAAACTATACTAATTAATCCACTAATAAGTTAGAATTGCAAACTAAACTAAATAACTAAAATAAACTAAATAGCTAAAATATGAACTAAAAATGCAAAATGCAGAAATAGAGTAGAAATACATCAAAGTAGCAATGTATAAGTACTCAGAAAATAACAATAAAAAGGAAGAATACAGAAAAATATCCAAAATAAAAGAAAAAGAGATGTAGTGGTTCAACAAAATAAAAACGCCAGAGATGGCGACCTCCCTACACTTAAAAGGAAGCATCGTCCCTGATGCTCAATCAAGCCGGGTGTGAAGGAGTGTTATCACTGGTAGGGATGGTAGATGGGGACTCTGTGGTGGTGGTGGGCTGAGAGTCTGGCTGCTGGAGAGGAGGTACTGACTGGACCAGGATCTCAGGATCTGCAGCCTCAATCTGATGTGGGACCTCCTAGGGTGGTACAGTCTGCTCTGCGCCTGCCTACTGATGGGTCTCTGCCTGGAAATCAGTCTCCTCCTCGTGCTCCTCCTCCTCTTCCCCGGATGGCTCTAATGGTGTGTCTGGCTCGGAGGGGATGTCAGCGCCCTGTCGGATCATCAGCTTCAGATGCGAATATTGTCGCCTGCTGCGACGCTCTAATCTCTCATACCGGAGCCGGTTATGGCGCTCCATCTGATCGAGCTGTCTGAATAGGCGGTGCACGAGGCGGTATACAGGCTCAGAGGCAGGTGGAGGGGTAGTGGTGGCAGCAGGAGCAGCAGTGGATGAAGAGGGTCCAGCAGATGGTGGGGCAGTATCATCAGTAGCAGTAAAAGGTAATGGTCTGGCACCCAAAGCAATGAAGTTCCTACTGTGAGGAATGATCATCCTGCAGTCCGCAGCCGGTGGTCTCTCATCGGCATCCTCCCACGGCACGTCAGCTCGACGGCCCAACTGTGTAACCAGATAAGGAAAGGGGAGGGTGCCGCAGACGTGGACCCTGGCCATATAATGTCGGATAAATCGTGGCAAGTACAGGTCCTTACCCTCCAACACACACCATAGGAGGGTGATCATGGTAGCCGGGATCTCTGTCTCATGAGTACTCGGCATCACATAGTTGCTCAACATCTAATGCCATAACCGAGCCTCATCATTTAAGTACACCCGCTTGATCCCTCTGGGCATGGTGGTGTCCTAACCCATCTCCCACGGAACAGTCGGGTCGAGACCTATCTGGGCCTTTACAGCATCCTAATCAAATCTCATCAAGCGCATGTCCTCCTCAGCCTGTTTGTAACCATCAGGCTGATCGGACTTAGGTGGGAGCTGTAGGATGTCCTCTATGGCCTCCTCAGTGACCAGAATTTGTTTTCCTCTCATGTTCACTGCATCAAGGGTAGTGATGTAGTAGTTGCAGTAGAATTCCTGAACCCAAGATGCATTGACCTCTGTCAGTGCTCTCTCCAGAAAGAACCAGCCTCTTTGCTTGATTTGCTCAGTAGTGTATTGCTGAAGTTCTTCTGGAATCCTCAGTGTCCTTTCCAGGTAAAGGTTCCTGGAGGTTGCAAAGGCCAGGTACTTTAGCTCACAGTACCGGTTTGCAAATTTCACTGGATCAGTGGCAGGGAGCAGCTGGTCAGCTTTCTCCTGTTGTGTGAAATGTTTCTCCCGCCATGAGGAATCGTGCATGAGGTCAATGATGGACTGAGAGGAATCTCCTCTCTTGCGCTTGCCAGTAGCTTTGCCTTTGCCTTTCCTCTGTGAGGTAGACATCCTGAAAAATAGAAAACCAGGAATTATATAGAAAAATAGGAAAACAATTAGGCAATGAAACACAGGAAACTCAAAGCAGCAGAGGAAAATGAAAATGAGTTAGGGAAATGTGCATTAAGGATTGAATAGCAGTGTAAAGGTTTGGAAGGAATAATGTACAATCCAAAATGTATCAGAATTCACGTTAAATGGAAAAATAATCATTATGCCATGGTTACAAAGTTAGAGGAAAGTGAAAGATTAGAAAAGAGATTTTGAAAAGTTAGTATGGGTAGAATTTGAAAAAAGGAGTTAGTAAATTAAAATTAGTGAGTCATTAAAATGTGGGTTAAAGTAAGTGGTATAAAGAAAATGTTCCATGTAACAAGGATTCACAGGTAAGAACAGAAGTAACTCATAACCAAACAAGGAAAACAGTTGGATGTTGATTCAAAGAGATATAAAGAAGAATTGGAATCAGAGCATCATAGAAGTAGTTTAGAAACCAGGAAATCAAAGAGGATAAGAAAAGCCTGCCGTGGCATTCATGCAATGGGTTGGTTAAAGCAGTGGAAAAACAGAGTTCAAATTGCTAAACCAAGATATGAATGAAATTATTTTTATAGAAATTTGGCCATCATTCCGGCTAAAATTGGATTATCCCGGAAAATAAACAACAATCAAAGCAGTTCATATGAATGAATAAACAAGCAGTAGGTACATATATAAAATATAAACATGAAATTTCAATGTCAACAGCAGCTGATGAGCGGATAATTTATACGCTTTTTGGCATTGTTTTTAGGTAGTTTTTAGTAAGTTCAAGCTACTTTTAGGGATGTTTTCATTAGTTTTATGTTAAATTCACATTTCTGGACTTTACTATGAGTTTGTGTGTTTTTCTGTGATTTCAGGTAATTTCTGGCTGAAATTGAGGGACTTGAGCAAAACTCTGAAAAAGGCTGACAAAAAGGACTGCTGATGCTGTTGGAATCTGACCTCCCTGCACTCAAAATAGATTTTCTGGAGCTACAGAACTCCAATTGGCGCGCTCTCAACGGCGGTGGAAAGTAGACATCCAGGGCTTTCCAGCAATATATAATAGTCCATACTTTATTCGGAAATTGACGACGTAACTTGGCGTTGAACGCCAAGTACATGCTGCTGTCTGAAGTTAAACGCCAGAAAAACGTCATAATCCGGAGTTGAACGCCCAAAACACGTCATAACTCGGAGTTCAACTCCAAGAGAAGCCTCAGCTCGTGGATTGATCAAGCTCAGCCCAAACATACACCAAGTGGGCCCCGGAAGTGGATTTATGCATTAATTACTTACTCATGTAAACCCTAGGAGCTAGTTTATTATAAATAGAACATTTAACTATTGTATTAGATGTCTTTTGACCACGTTTCATCTTTGGTCTCAGTTTTGTTTTATTCTTCATCCTAAGAGGCTATTGATCACGTTTTAGGGGGCTGGCCATTCGGCCATGCCTGAACCTTTCACTTATGTATTTTCAACGGTGGAGTTTCTGCACACCATAGATTAAGGGTGTGGAGCTCTGCTGTACCTCAAGTATTAATGCAATTCTATTTTCTTTTATTCAATTCTATCTTATTCTTATTCCAAGATATTCATTCGCACCCAAGAACATGATGAATGTGATGATTATGTGACGCTCATTATCATTCTCACTTATGAACGCGCGTGATTGACAACCACCTCCGTTCTACATGCAACCGAGCTTGAATGTGTATCTCTTAGATTCCCCAACAGAATCTTCGTGGTATAAGCTAGATAGATGGCGGCATTTATGAGGATCCGGAAAGTCTCACCTTGTCTGCGGTATTCCGAGTAGGATCCTGGGAATCCGGAAAGTCTAACCTTGTCTGTGGTATTCCGAGTAGGATTCCGGTAATGAATGACTGTGACGTGCTTCAGACTCGCAAGTGCTGGGCGTTAGTGACAGACGCAAAAGAATCAAGGGATTCTATTCCAGTAGGCGCGGGAACCAACCAGTGATTAGCCGTGCTGTGACAGAGCGCGTGAGCGTAGTTTTCACTGCGAGGATGGGATGTAGCCTTCGGCCAGGTGATGCCTCCAGACGATTAGCCATGTGAGTGACAGCCGTAGAGGACCATTTTCCCGTGAGGATAGAAAGTAGCCATCGTCGAACGGTGAACCCCTATACACAGCTTGCCATGGAAAGGAGTAAGAAGGATTGAGTTGAAGCAGTAGGAAAGTAGGCGTTCTTGAGCCATACAGTATCTCCATATGCTTATCTGAAATTCCTACCAATGAATCTGCATAAGTATCCCTTTTATTATTTCCTTATATTATTTGATTTTCTAAATTCCATAATTTTATCTGCCTAACTAAGATTTTCAAGGTGACCATAGCTTGCTTCATACCAACAATCTCTATGGGATCGACCCTTACTCACGTAAGGTTTATTACTTGGACGACCCAGTACACTTGCTGGTTAGTTGAACGGAGTTGTGTTCACTCGTGCCAATTTTAAATTCCATAATTTTACAAGGAGTGCAACTTAAAGAATAAGGATCACAATTTCGTCCACCAGCAGCAATATACAAGGAATATAGCATATGAACAGGATTACAGCAGCAATAGATGTGCAAATATGATAAAACATAAGCAAGAACAGTGCAAATAAACAGACCTAGATCCACTAACCACAGCTTAAGCTACCTAACAACCTAAGAATCCACTACAACATGCAAGACTATTTATCCTAATCATGAACATAAACAGAAAAAAATACAGAAAAATGACGAACGGATAGAAGGGATTGCGTGTTGCGAAACCTGGAGAGGCGAAGGATTTAGAACGGGGTAGAAAGATGGCGGGGTGGCGGCGGCGGCGTCCGGTGCGGCGGCGTCCGGTGCGGTGGCGGACACAGTGGTGCGGGGGGGTTTCGGTCAGGGGAAAAAGGGGGTGGGGGTAGGGTTTTAGGGTAATTGATAGAGAAAGGGAGGGGATGGGTGCGCGGCTGGATGGCCGACGGTGGTGGGTGGTGGTTCGGAGGGAAGTGGCGGAGAGGGGAGAAGAGAAGAAGAAAGAAGAAGAAAGAGGGGGATTGATACGACGGTGGTGTCTGGACGGCGGTGGTAGCTGGGTGGTGGCGTGTTGGCAGCTGGGTGGTGCTGGGTGGTGGCTGGAAGGAGAAGAAGCAGAGAGGGGGAAGAGGGTTGGGGGTGGTCTGCGTGAGTGATAGGGTTCGCGTGGCTGGGGGAGTTATAGTTTCGAACTCACGCGGTCGCGTGGGGGACGCGGTCGCATGGTTGGGGTGAAAGTGGGAGTGACGCGATCGCGTGGGCCGTGCGATCGCGTCGCTGGAATTTGTGCTAAACGCACGACTTCAGCGCCGTTTCAGCGCAACTCTCTGTCTCCTTTTGGGGTGATGTGCAATCCATGCGACGCGATCGCATCGCTCACGCGGTCGCATGGGATTGGTATTGTGCAAGTGACGTGATCGCACGGGGCATGCGATCGCGTGGGCCAATTTGTGCGAAACGCACAAGAGCCGCACGATTCCTGCCTAACTTTCTGTTCGTTGGCTCCTTACGCCGATATATATATCACGCGGCCGCGCGGGTCACGCGGTCGCATGGGTGGTGTTTTTCGCGATATGACGCGATCGCATGGGGCATGCGGTCGCGTCGGGCACCCTTTTTTTTAAACTGAAAAATGCAGGATGCAATGATTAACATGAATGCTATGCATGATTCCAGGTTAATATTAAAACAAAAAAGGAAAAATAAATGCAATAAACAAGAAATAAATTGAAAAAGAAGCGACCATACCATGGTGGGTTGTCTCCCACCTAGCACTTTTAGTTAAAGTCCTTAAGTTGGACATTGGAAGAGCTTTCTGCTATGGTAGCTTATGCTTAAATTCATCTAAAAATCTCCACCAGTGCTTGGAATGCCAATAGCCTCCGGGGTCCCAAACTAGGCATGTAAAGCTTCTGAGCAGCTTCACACTGAATTTCAGGCTCCTGGAATGACAAATGCCAGGATAGAGTCCATGATTCCAAGCTTTGCTTTTAAATCCGCCTCCGTCTTGATCTACATGTTTCCCTTCGGACCGTTTAAAAAGTAGAGTCTCACCATGGTGACCAAACGTTCTCCGTGATCCATGCAATTGAGCATGATACCAATCCGTGTACTTCGAAGTGAAGCGTGGAACCTTGTTGAACCTTGTGCACCAGCTCTGAGTACGAGCCATTTCCCTCTTACTCTTAAAGCCGCAGAGAGCTCTGAGTTGACCATCTATTTCAAGTAAACCATATTCAAGTGAATAAGTAAAGTTATAAGTTAAGGATTGTACCCACTTGAAGCTTGTATTAGGTGGTAGTGGCCTTGGGATAGGTGTTTCGGGTGGTTCTGTAAGTTCTACTCCCTTATGCTCTTCTGTGAATTCCTCCACTTCTTTGCAAAGATCTTCAATTGTATCTGTGTCCGAGTCAAATTCTTCTGTGTCTTCCTCATCACTCGAGTCATAGATTAGAGGTTGAGAGAAATCTACCTCCGCATCATCTTCATATTCACTTGGGGAAGATTCTTCGATCTCAGAGAATTCACTTGCGGATATAAGTTCATCACTAAGAGAGCTAGACTTGTGACTATCATCATCAAGGGAAATTGCTTCTTGGATTATTCCGTCTGATTCTTCATAAACGACTTGCCTTGGGGAAATATTCTCCTCAGCATCAACTGTGGCATCCTTGACGGAGTTTTCCTCAATTCTGGATTCCCATGGAGGTTCAGCATCTCCTAGATCTTCAACCAACACTTCTTCTTGAACAATGACAGCTTCTTCTACTTGTTCTAGCACAAATTCATTCTCTGTCTTGTCCTCTGGAGTTTCTGGTATTTCCTTCATGCTCTGCTCTTCATTAGACTGTCCACATGGAATTGTGGGTGATCCTTGTGTAGTTGAGCGCCTAGAAACCCATTGAATTGCTACTTGCTCCAGTTGTCGAATGGTTGTTTGAAGTTTATTTACTATTTCCTTCAGGCGATCCTCTGCTTCTCGGGTTGCTGGACTTGGATGTGATACAAAGGAAAGTGGTGGTGACTGGGAGTGATTGGATTGGTATTGGGGTAAGGAAGGATCATATGGTGGCGAATAGTGAAGAGAAGCTTGTGAGTGTGGTGGTTCGAGGTTACATTGAAAGGATGGTTTATATGCACGGGGTGGGGCTTGTTGGTAGTTACAAGGTTGTCCACCATGTCTTTTAGCTGGGTATGCACTGTAGAATGGCCTTTGTCCAGGATATCTCGGAGGGTGTTGCTGCCTAAAGGGTTGATTAGATCATCTTGGCTCCATCCATCCTTGATTGGTCTGACCTTGATGCATATTCCTGCTATAACTTCTATTTCCTCCAACAAAATTAGAACCAAACTCAAAGCGAGAGGGGTGAGAGTTCATGGTAGCAAATAAAATTAAAAAGGAAAATTAAAAATAAATAAACAAACAAAAGAAAAATATTTACAATAACCAATAATAAGGCACACGTTAGCAGTTCCCCGGCAACGGCGCCATTTTGACGTTGGGATTTTTGCTAGTAAAGAAGTTCATAAAAACAGTCGCGTTGTAGATATAGTCTCTAAACCGACAGAAATCCCTTCGTACAAACGTTTTGGGTGTCACAAGTAACAAACCCCTTTAAAAATTGTTAACCGAGTATTCAAACCTCGGGTCATCTTCTCAAGGAACTGCAAGTATGTTCTTATTATTGGCTGTAAAGGTTGTGAATTCGGGGTTTAGAAGGTGAGAAGCAAGTGATTTAAATGACAAGTAAAGTAAATGGCAATTAAAATAAATAAATACTGTAAAGCAAACCTTTGGCAAGGTAAGAGAAATTAGAAGTCCAACTTAGTTATCCCTCTCAACAATAATGAAAGTTGTATCTTAATTCCACTTAATTAACCTTTGAAGCAAAGGTAAGTCAAGGGACTAATTAGTTCGACCTTCAAATCCTATTATTTCCTAATAAAAAGTTGGGATTATTGAAGTTCAGTTCAATTAGCAAGATAACGATTATCACTTATGCTGAGTTTGATAACTGTTGAGTTACTGATTTCTTAACCAAGACCAAAAGAGGGAAAAAGTAAATTGCTGGAATAAAATATCTTCATATCGGAAGCAATGGTAACGTAAATAAAAGCAAGCAATCATAAACTGAAAATACCTCAATTATCATTAATTCAAACAATAACCTGTGACATGGAATAATTTATAAATTAAATTATAAAAGTAAATAATCAATTCAAAGCTGGAATAAATGAACATAGTGAAAAGTAATCTTAAAACAAAGGAATAATAAACCTGGATCGAGAGTCACTCTTAAAAACAAAGAGAAGTCCTAAATCCTAAGAGAGAGAGGAGAGAACCTCCCTCAAAACTAAATCTAAATCATTGAAAATAAAAATGCCAGCCAGCCCCCTCGAATTGATGCATTCCCACACTTTATAACCTCTAGTCTATGCTGTCTGTACTTGGATCTGGGCCAAAAAGGGCTTCAGAAATCGCTGGGGCGTATTCTGTAAATTCTGATTCGTGGCCTTTATCACGCGTCCGCGTGGGTCTCGCGGTCGCGTCATTCGGAGCTTTTCCTTGCAATGCAGTCGCGTCAGTCATGCTTCTGCGTCGTATGCGTTCTGCTTAAGGCGCGCGGTCGCGTCAATCATGCGGCCGTGTCGCTACATCTTCGCTTCTGGCACGCGATCGCGTCGTCCATGCGGTCGCGTGGATACCAGTTTCCTTAAAGCTCCGTTTTTCCTTCTCCTTCCATTTTGTATATTTTCTTTTTCGTCCTTTAAGTCATTCTGCCTTAGAAAATCTGAAACTACTCAACACACTAATCACGGCATCGAATGGAAATAAAGGTAATTAAAATAATTAATTTTAAACTCTAGGAAACATGTTTTTCGCATACATCACGTAATAAGGAAGGGAAAGTAAAACCATGCAATTAATGTGAATAAATAGGTGAAGGATTGTATAAATCACTCAAATTAAGCATAAAAGAACTCGTGAAATATGGGTTTATCACGCACGCGTGGAAGATGACGTAGCATGGTGACACGTACAAGTGCACTACGTGTACGCGTGGATAGCAAAATTCCAAGCAACGCGTACGCGTGACCCACGCGTACGCGTCGATGCTCGCATGTGACCTCATTAAAGTGAAAACACTGGGGGTGATTTCTGAGTTTTCCAGGCCCAAATCCAAGTGATTCCAGAGGCTATTTCATGCAGAATTGAAGATTGGACAAGGGGGAGCACTTAGTTGTAGAATTGGTATCATGTAGTTTAGTTTCTAGAGAGAGAAGCTCCATCTTCTCTCTAGAATTAGGGTTCTTAGGTTATTTTGCATCTTAGATCTAGGTCCGATTTCATGTTTTGATCTTGTTTCTTTTACAATTTCCTGTTTCTACTCTTTAATTCTCATAGTTCTCTTGTTGATTTTTTCCTTTTATGCCTCTTTTATGTTCATGAATGCTCATGTTTGATTTGGATCTTTTCTAATGCAATTTGATGTTTAATGCTCTTTTATTGTTGATTTGAGTTGTTATTATTAATTTCTTGCAATTGGTAGTTGTAGATTTTACTATTCTTGCACTTTTACTATGCTTTCCCTTTTGCCTTCCAAGTGTTTGACAAAATACTTGGTAGGATGTCAGTGTAGCTTTTTGAGCATTCTTGGCTTGGAAAGAGTAATTAGGCAATCTTGAGTCATGGATACCCAACTCATGTTGGCGATCTAGATTTGTTAGCTAATGTTTTTTCTTTTGACGCTAATCTTTTGCCAATTCAATTAGTAAGTTGATTAGGACTTTTGGATTGAGATTAGCTAGTCTTATCAGACCTTCTTCGAGTGTGAAGATAATATTATACCTTCTTCCATCGTCAGGAATAACGTAATAAGATAAATTCTTGTTAATCATTGTTATGATTGAATGACTAGGATAGAAAGCCTATATTCTCAATCTTTGCCATGAATGTCTCTCTTTATTAATTGTCTACTTTAGTTGCTTGCTTGATTATTTACTTTTCTTGTCCAATTAATTTCTTGTCCCTTTTATAAATCAGATCCCCTTGCATCTTCATAGCCAATAATTGACCACTTCATTGCAATTCCTTGTGAGACAACCTGAGGTTTAAATACTTTGGTTAAATTTTCATTCGGGTTTGTACTCGTGACAAAACCAATTTAAATTTGATGTGAGAGTTGTTCGTTGGTTTGGAGCTATGCTTACAACGAAGTAATTCTTTTCTATAAGAAGAAAATCTAGATCAAACAACAATTCTTTATATTAGGAAGACACTACAGTTTGACTTGGAAAGAGTAAAGGAGATACTTTAGTTGCTTCCATCTAGAGATGACCCTCACTCTTACAATAGGAGAGTCCAAGATGATCCGAGGTTAGATAAAGTCCTCAAGGACATATGGCACCCTGGAGTACAAAGGAAGAAAGATGACAAGGGCCGGCCATTCCAACTGAGGAAGAATGATCTCAAGCCCGTTGCTAGAGAATGGCTGGAGTTTATTCAACGCTCAATCCTCCCCACCAGTAACCAATCTGAGGTCACTGTGAGGCGACCTGTGATGATCCATTACATTATGCTTGGAAATGAGGTGGAAGTTCATCAAGTGATACCTTTGGAGAAATACAATATTGCAGCAAAGACCTCGACCCTCTCTAGGTTAGCTTTCCCTCATCTTATCTCACGCTTATGTGAAGTGGCCAAGGTCCAGATTGACAGATATATACTTATTATAATGGGCAGCCCAATCACTAAGAAGAGCATGGAGTACACTCGGGAACCTGGGCAAGTGCCACCTCAGAAGCTAGTCTCCCATCCTCTGAGGAAGCAGCCTGAATGGCCTCAAGGGCAAGATCTCCCTCTGCGTGAGTACTTCAGGAAGTTGATATCCACTACGAACCAGCTAAAGCAGGAGCACAAGAGCCAGTCCACCATCCTTCATAAGCAGACAGAGGAGCAGAAGAAGTAGGAGCTGAAGCACAAAAGAGGACCCTCCAGAGAGAGCAGCAGCCACCATGACTGAGGTGGTTGAGTTTAACCCTCATCTCCCATATCTTATTCCTATTTTTCAGTATTTCATTTAATTTTCTATTTTCCATTTGGAGTTGCATGATCACTAGTAGGATTTTCTTGCTTTCTATTTAAGTTCTTTACTTTAGTATTTTATGTTTTTTTTTAAAAGATGTCTCATGTATTGCCCACTGAGCTTAAACAAAATTTTTAAAAGAAAAGAAATAATAAAATTTGTAAATCCGGTAAAATTAGCAAATAATTAATCAATAAATTAATTTTTAATAAAAGGAATTAGAAATGTTAATTTTATAGTTTAATAGGATATAGCTAATTAAGGGATAAGTATGATTTTGGTCCCTAACGTAGAGGCCGAAAATTTATTTTGTCCCCGGCCTTTTTTTCACTACAAAATGGTCCCCAAGGTTTCAGTTTATTTTAAAACCATCCTTCGGACCAAAATGCCCATATCCCTTCTTCCCCAAAATCATGTAAAACACCAGCAGAAATACAGGCATAAGCACCACCACCACCACCACCACCACACCCACCACCACCCACCACCACCATCATCATCATCATCATCATCATTATAATTATAAAAACTCAGAACCAGAACCACCACCACCACCCCCACCCACTGCCACTCCATCACCATCTGTATCACACCAACCAAAACTCAGAAAATCAACATCATCATCGTCATCCTCATCAGAACCCAGAACTCAGATCCAGAACTCAAACTCAGACAAACAAGAAATCAACTCAGAAAATCATCATAATCATCAAGAACCTAGAATCAACAACAACAATACTCCAAATTCAAATTTCAGCAACAACAACGTTCCACAACAAATTTCACAAAAAATCCATAAATTTCACAAAAAATCCAATTCACAGAATTCACAGAAGAAGAAGAAGAAGCAACGGGCGGCGGTGCGGCGGTAGGGTCGGCGGTAAGAAGAAGAAGAAGAAGAAGAAGAAGAAGAAGAAGAAGAAGAAGAAAAAAAGAAGAAGCGGCGGGTATGGCGGTGGTGAAGCAGGGGAGGGGAAGCAGGGATGCTCGCTGGCGGTGGTGAAGCAGGGGAGGCTGCGACGGGCAGTGGTGCGGTGGGTATGGCAGAAGAAGAAGAAGAAGAAGAAGAAGAAGAAGAAGAAGAAGAAGAAGAAGAAGAGGCGTCGGCGGGCGGTGGTGCGACGGGTATGGCGGAAGAAGAAGAAGAAGAAGAAGAGGCGGCGGCAGCGGGCGGATAGTGGCGGTGCGGCGGTGAGCTCGTCCCCCTTCTCTCCCCCCTCCTCCCCCCTTCTTGCGCCCCACCTCCCTTTCTTTATCTCCCCACCGCCGCTTCTCTGTACCCTTTCTTTCCTCTTTTTTTATTTATTTTATATTTATTTTATTTTATTTTATAATTTTTTAATGAGGGATAATTTGGTAATAAAAAATAAAATTAGTAAAAAGGACGATTTTCAAATAAATTGAAACCTTGGGGACCATTTTGTAGCGGAAAAAAGGCCAAGGACGAAATAAATTTTTGGTCTCTACGTTAAGGACCAAAATTGTACTTATCCCGCTAATTAAAATAAGAATTTTGACACTAATTTCAAAGAATTTGGTCCAAGATTGGGCCGAACGGGCCAAATACGAGAACCAGACCCATATTGGGCCCACGGCCCAAACCACACCTACCAACCAATGAGCTTCATCTCATTTCATTTCCTCCATTCATCATTCACCTTCCAAAACATAAGGGAGGAAGAAGGAGGAGAACAAAACCCTTCTAGCCGCCATATCTTGCAACTCCGAGCTTTGCTGTAAACTCGACATGCTGTCTTTCTGGCATATGTTGTGCTTGCAACGACTTTTTGATACCTTTGAACCAAGTATCAGTTTCTGTTGCAACAAGCATTCCCCTTAATCTTAGGCGGATTCACCTTCAGAAAAGTTGCTAGAGGCATAGGTTTTCCATGATTTCCAACATCTTCATCACTATTCCGATCTCTGTTACGTTCGTCGCTATGCTCACCATTATGTTTGACGTTTCTTTCTCATAAATGGCCAATTGCTCGAGTAGTAGCGGTTGTCATTTCACGCACAGCATTAGCCATCGTGTTTACCATAACTATAAAAGCATCCACCACTCCCATAGGGATATCCCCCAAACTCTCACTTTGTGTACCACGTCCTCGTCACCCGTGCAACCATCAAGATCCTATTCATACCCAACATTCAATATTAGGGTGATCAGCCTTAACATTTTTTCAGGTAAACTGTGAATAGTATCTAAAATGGATACACAATGACAGTCACGCAATCCATATCACAAAGATATTCCTAAATGCATGAGACATAACGCAGAGTATGCAATGAAGCGTGATTCAGTCCACTCTCCAGGCTCTACAGAGAACGAATTGCTCTGATACCACCAATACGTCATGATCATACTGAAAATCGAGTGTTACCAACTCACTTCTTAAATATAACTACTATTTAATATTAAACCTGTAACCTTGTTAGCATGTGATCGATTTTATTGGAAACATTTTTTAATACAAAAGGATACAAATAACTAAAAACAACACACATGAATATAAAAATAGAAGAATAAATAAAGCATAAGAAAACTAAACTTATAATAAACATTATACACATTATATACATAATAAAAATGTTATCCAAAAGAAGTCAGCACTATATCCTCTCATACACCCTTTACTCATAACTATATATATATATATATATATATATATATATATATATATATATATATATATATATATATATATATATATATATATATACACTCGAGGCTAGCAAGTCTAACAAACTCCTAATCTTTTTGTGGATCTAACCAAAAATCACATTTTTGGACTTTACTATGAGTTTATGTGTTTTTCTATAATTTCAGATATTTTCTGGCTGAAATTGAGGAACCTGAGCAAAAGTCTGATTCAGAGGCTGAGAAAGGACTGCAGATGCTGTTGGATTCTGACCCTCCTACACTTGAAGTGGATTTTCTAGAGCTACTAAAGCCCAATTGGCACGCTCTTAATTGCGTTAGAAAGTAGACATCTTGGACTTTCCAACAATGTATAATAATCCATACTTTGCCCGAGATTTGATGGCCCAAACTGGCGTCCAAACGCCCACCAAAGACCCTTTTCTGGCGTAAAATTCCAGAACTGGCACCAGAACTGGAGTTTAACTCTAGAAAAGGCCTATGCACGTGTAGAGCTCAATGCTCAGCCCAAGCACACACCAAGTAGGCTCCGGAAGTATATTTCTGCACTATCTGTACTTAGTTACTTATTTTCGGTAAGCCTAAGTTACTAGTTTAGTATAAATAGCACTTTTTTTCTATTGTATCTTCATCTTTAGACTGGGATATCTTTTGGATCATCTTTCGATCTTTTGATTAACTTTATGCTTGGCTGGCGTCACGGCCATGCCTAGGCTATTTTCTTTTATGTATTTTTCAACGGTGGAGTTTCTACACCTCATAGATTAAGGTGTGGAGCTCTGCTATTCTTCATGAATTAATGCAAGTACTATTGTTTCTCTTTCAATTCACACTTCTTCTCCAGGATATACTCTCGTACTTAATTCAGTTAAGTCAGAATGAAGGGGTGACCCGTGACAATCACCCACTATCTTCGTTACTCACTTAGCCAAGATCTGCGTGCCTGACAACCACAAGCGGTCTACATAATGTTCAACGTAGTCATTAGATGACAGCCAGAGTATAGTCTCTTGGGTCTCTGATCCACAGACCAAGTCTGTGAGGTTAGAACCTTCGTGGTATAGGCTAGAACCAATTGGCAGCATTCCTAAGATCCAGAAAGTCTAAACCTTGTCTATGGTATTCTGAGTAGGATCTGGGATGGGATGACTATGACGAGTTTCAAACTCGCAAATGTTGGGCGCAGTGACAGTGTGCAAAAGGATAGAGAGATCCTATTCCGACAAAAGTGAGAACCGACAGATGATTAGTCGTGCGGTAGCTGTGCCTGTTATTTTTCATCCGAGACGAGAAATCCGACAGTTGATTAGCCGTACAGAAACTATAGCCTGGACCATTTTCACTGAGAGGATCACACAGCTTGCCATGAAAGGGAGCGCGCGTGATTGGATGAAGACAATAGGAAAGCAGAGGTTCAGAAGCAACAAAGCATCTCCAAACGCTTATCAGAAATTCCCACCAATGAATTATATAAGTATCTTTATTTTAATTTACGTTTTATTTATCTTTCAATTATCAAAACTCATAACCAATTGAATCTGCCTGACTAAGATTTATAGGATGACCATAGCTTGCTTCAAGCTGGCAATCTCCGTGGGATCGACCCTTACTCACGTAAGGTTTTATTACTTGGACGATCCAGTGCACTTGCTGGTTAGTTGTACCGGAGTTGTAAAAAGTGTGATCACAATTTCGTGCACCAGTCACTCACAAATACAGGTTCATCCACTAGTATATAATCCAATTCTACTGCTGGAAGTTTTGACTGATCCCTTGAATGATTTCCCAACGAATATGATACCATCAGCTTGGAAAGAAGGTCCCAATTAGGATAAGGTGCAGGAACAAACTCCTTAACTAGGTCAGGCTCGGGAACTACCTGGTCCACTAGCTATGCTGGAATAGGATGTCCAGGTCTTTCCAAGAAAGAATGGTGGTGTGCATCTGGGAGAAGCCATGACAACAGAAACTCATACTGTGCATCTAGGTTGAAGTATGAAAAATCGATAAGGTGCTGAAAAAGATGGTCGCATAACACATATAGGCATACTCGAGGCTCTGCCACTACTATATAAAAACTATGGATTATCGAATCCTAGTAGATATAAGGATGTGGAAGCTCATAGAATAGAACTCCTGTCTCCATATGAAAGGGGGGAAAAGAAGGGATAAAAACTGGAAAGTTCTTAATAAGGTCGGGGTAGTTAGTTAGGTTCATTTTATGTTATACTTAGCCAATGGTAGCAACCACAGGATGCACATAAACTTTAACAACTAAAGGCAAAAAGAAACAATTAATCAAGAAACACATACACACGAATCACAAAAACATATATCAAAGAAATATGTGCAAACAAGTATGATGCATGTCTATTTCTAGTGCAGGTAATAATCACATCTGTCGGTTTCTACCCGCTCCCGACGCAACCCGACAACCTTTGTCTGGGTAAGGCTTCTAGTGGCATGACCTCTGTCAGCAACCTCTGTCTTATGGGCACTGCTCCTCCAGTTGAAACATGCCAAACATAACCTCTGTAAGTACTTACAGGTGCTGATTCTCTAGCTGAAGTATGTAAGATTTTACTTCTGGAAGCTTCTCTAGGTGCACTTACCACCATATCTCTACTACACCTCTAGCAGCAGAGAGACATTCAAAAAGTTCTTATTGTTTCTCTTTTCTCTTTTTAGCTGTTAAGCACTTTTAGTTATATTAAATATTTTATTATTATGATAATTATTTAAATAAAAAAATAATTGTAATATATTATAATATTTCAGTGTTAAAATTCAGTTAATAATATTTAGTTTCTCAAAAATTTTGAAATTTCATTTTAACCCCAAGCTTTTTAAAAATTTCACTTTAACCACTTAACTTTAAAAAATTTTGTTTTAACCCCAGAATTTTCTTTTAATTAACTTTTAGCCCCAAAACACTTTTTCAATTATAATTTGGGTACGAAATAATTAAAACATGAGGGTTTAGTATTCTTCAAGAAACCGAAGCAAACTCATCAAAAATTCATCAGATTTTACTTGATTTTGTACTAGTTTTTCAACTTTTTCAGTAACTGATTTTTTTAACATTAAAATCCAATTTTCAACCACCAAATCACATCATTTTCATCATGATTCTAGCTTACATTCACCAATAATCATGGTTGTTTAGTTTGATTTTCCAGCAGTGCATGGAACCAAATATTTCATGAACTTTTGACATAGTTCAAATATAATAACACCCAAATTCAAGCACAAATTCACAGCCAGCAATCACACAACATCAATGCATTTATTAAGCACAACTTTTACCAAACTCTATCTTTATATGATAGCCATCAAACCAAAATCCCAAGGAAACTTTTTGAACGAGAAATCGAAGAAGAAAACGTCAAAAATCGGCTACTCCACCAGTTCTGCCATTCGGCAAAGTTGAAACTTATCAAAGAAAAATCAAAACTTCAAAAAGCATTGTTTTATCACAAAAACATAGGGCGTTACATGGTTCACATGCTCTTTGGTCTGGTTGAACCGTTCTTGAACTGGTTTTGTATTTTTTGCTAAAAAAAGCCTTGATCTTTGACTTATTTTAGTCCAAAAATGTCTGAAAATACAATAATACTAAAACAACTCCAAATATTTTATTAGTGATAAAAATTCACTAGAAAACACACAAAATTTGATTAAAATCTAAGAAAACTTACGAAAATAAATAAAAAAGAATCCTAAAAGTAACTTAAGATGGTGTGTCATCACATCTCTGCCACCTACTTGTTTATCGCCTTTCTGTTCTCTTTTCTAACCACATCTCTAATCGTCTCTTTGCCCCATCGTTGCGCACCTTCTCCGACTCCACTATGGTTGTTGGTCTCCCTCGTCCTTGGTTAAGACTTACTGCTCTCTAAATTTTTGCATTGAATTTGCTAGGAAATTTGTAATGAATGGGAAAGATGAGACATTGGGATAATAAAAAAAATTGAGGATGAAGGATATTTTTGTTCAAAAGGATAATTTTAGAATAAAATTCAACGTTAAAAATAATTTTAAATACCGAAAAATTTTAGAGACAATTTTGATTTTTGGCCAAAACCATTAAAACTAAAATCATATTTAACCTAATAAATATAATATCAAGAATTTGCAATTCTTTATTAATTGTTAATAAAACAACAATTTCGCATTGAATTGTAATTGCATCTCTTTTTGGTTAAAGATGAGTGTGTGTTAGAATTTTACAAGCACTTCTCTTTCACTTTTTCTCTTTTATTCTTTTTTGTTGTTTTCTTCATTTATTTTACCTTTCTACTTTTTTTTATTTTATTGTATTGTCTTATATCTATGTTTCTGATGGTGTAAGTTAGCATATTTCGTACAATAAAGATTTTTTATTACAGGATTCTATTTTTATTTTTGTATATTATCTTGTAAATTTTGTTGTTGTTAAAAAATTATGTGATAATTGAATTTGTTATTTTTTATTCTTCGCAATAATTTGAGAACATATATTGTGATGAACAACAATGGTATTAAAATTCATAACTTAGAACAAAGTTATGATAAAATAGTGTTGTAGTTTGATTATATTTTATTTGTGTTTGAACTATGATTAGATTTTAATTTATTATTTTTATTTAATTAATTTTAATTAATTTTTATTATTTAAAAAAATGGTAATAAGTGGCCTATCCCATTAATCTGCCAATTCACTATAACTTTGGCCGAACTAGTATTTTAGATTTATTTATTTTGACAAGCCAAATTGATCTATATATCTAACTTTTTCTAGAATACGAACAAATGGATAAAATTATCAATCTTAAAGCATAACTCAATCTTATTTTTATATTATACTATTATTTACATTTTTTATTAATCTTGCTAACATGAATAACGTGTCAGAAAATTATTTTAATTTTTTAATTTGTTTGTCCGTAATACATATATTAATTATAATCACAAATTATGCTATTTTAAATTAAATGAATTATATAATGGTAATCTCATTTATTGTTATAAATGCTAAATTGAATAAGTTATAATTACTTTTAATTTAGAATTAAATGAGACTAAAATTAGATATTATCTTTGTTCATTAGATAATTATCTTTTGAATTTTAGATATATTATCTTTTAGACTTTAGATATTATTTTATTTAGGTTTTAGGGTTTAATGGGTGCCATGCTCAAATATAAATAGTGCCTTCAGGATTTCGGTTTCCAATATTCTAAAACCGTTTTTGTCGCTCTTTCCTATCAAAAGAGTTACAACTCAGCCTTAGGAATACAGAAAATTTTGGTTGAAAAAGATCGAAAGAACCACAAGACTGAGACAATCTTTCCATTAATTTCTAATTTCTATGAATAAGGTTACATTATCGCATTATGATATATTTTTGATGACTTCATATGAATGATCTGAGTTAATAAAATAATTTATTCCAATAAGTAGTATCAAAGCCATTCATAATTTAATTATCGAAAATATTCGATTTTATTTTATTGGATCAATATATATACATATGTGTTGCTTGCATTACATATAAAATTTTTGTAAGTTATATATATATATATATATATATATATATATATATATATATATATATAAACAAATTGTCATGTTATTATTTGACAATATATATGTGCTGCAAACCTCAAGATATTATTACAGCGAAAGATGAACAAAAATCGAAAGCTCTGATTCAAAATTCTCTGGATTCAGCCCCACGTGAGGAATTGCCAAACCATTTAACCCTTCATCCATTTCAATATAAAGAATTAGTAAATCAAATAATAGATAGTCAATGGGTTGGTTTGAAAATCAACGAATTGCTGATTATAATCAAGCATTTTAATTCTTCAAAATATTATAGAAGATGCATGATCCATGCCTAAAAAGAAAGGGGTAGGTAATACGTCATATAAAATCAATAGATTCATGATAAAACCCCAAAATATGTTTTTTTATTACAATTTTTTTTTGATAACGGAATCGAGGAGTTGGGATCAAATGGTATAGTTTTCTTTTGTTGGTAAATTGGAGGATTAGAAACATGACTATAGCTTTCCAATTGGCTGTTTTTGCATTAATTGCTACTTCATCAATTTTATTGATTAGTGTACCGGTTGTATTTGCTTCTCCTGATGGTTGGTCAAGTAACAAAAATGTTGTATTTTCCGGTACCTCATTATGGATTGTATTAGTTTTTTTAGTGGGTATTCTTAATTCTATCATCTCTTGAAGCTATTTGTTATAGATCGAAAAATGAACTGAAATGACCCCTCCCCACGAATTCTTTCGAATTGTGAGGCACATTAAAAAAATGGAATATATAAGCCCCCAAATAAAAATAAAGAAAACTAAGACATTATAGGGAGGGAGGGGTCAAACTTTTTTTTCTATTGGAAAAATCTTCTATACTTAATATTTATATCATCTTATTTTTGTTAGATCTATAACCCAAAAAAAAATTTATATTTGGCCAAGTTATGTATACACATTAATAATATTTGAGTGATAGAATTATAATGATTGATTTTAATTTTAACGGATCCCGAATTTTTTGGCACATGAATTTATTTTACAGTTATAACCATGTTTTTTTTCAAGGTGTGAAAAGACACCATTAAGATTTAATTCCTTGTACGATTTAAGGAATGTTTTTATTGTTGCAAAAGGAAACTAGTAACAATTTGGATTATTATACCCACCCATTTTTTAAAGATTTAGTTTTGAAATAAATTGATTGAACATTATGCTGCCAAAATAGCCTCTTCTATGAAAATTGATTTATTTAAAACATTAGGAATATGATGATATGTAATTCATGCGAATATTGGTCAGCCTAAAAGAGGGTCTATATTTGGCCGAATTACAAACACATATTGATGGTAAATACATGTTTGGGTAACTATTTAAGAATAAAGTAATACTTATTATTTATGCGGACAATAGTCGGCCCAAAGAAAGTTTATTGTTTGGCCAAATAATAAACATTGCACACTTTTGTTTATTTTCTATTAATTATGCGGTCAATAATCGGCCCAAAGGAAGGTTATTGTTTGGCCAATTAATAGAAAATATATGCGGTAATAAATAAGTTGCGAAGTTTAAGTTTTTATGTGCGCACTCAGTCGGTCCAATGAAAGGCTTATGTGTAACAAGAATTTTGAAAATATTTTATTACTACAATGCGAGTATCACTTATAGTTAATTTTCTATCCAAAGATTGAAAATTAATGTTGTTCTAGATATCTCAATATGAATTTTTCCCATTATTTAACTAATGTTTACTGCATGTTCTTTTTGTTCTAATCTAGAAACTATGGCTTTAGCCACTAAGATTTCTGCACAAATTAGCAGTATTCCTATGCTGAATGGTTCAAATTTTAAAGTTTGGAAAGATACCGTGGAGATTGTCCTCGGTTGTATGAATATGGATATAGCTCTTCGAGAGAAAAAATCCACTTCCACTTCAGAAAATCTCAATGAGGTTAAAATAGAGAAGTGGGAGAGATCTAATCGAATGAGCATTATGATCATGAAGCGCTCAATTCCTAAGGCATTTCGGAGCTCAATTACTGAGGATAAAAGATGCTAAACAATTCCTGAAAGATGTTGAAAAAATTCTTTACAAAGAATTAAAAGGCGAAGGTAAGTAGCCTTTTGGGCAAAATTGTCTCCATAAGGTATAAAGGTAAAGGGAACATAAGAGAATATATTATGGAAATGTTTCATCTTGTTTCAAAATTGAAAGTACTAAAGTTAGAGTTGTCTAAAGATTTACTCGTGCATTTCTTTTTAATCTCCCTTCCTGCACACTTTGGGCAAATTAAAGTGAGTTATAACACTCTGAAGGACACTTAGTCCTTAAATGAGCTTATATTTCACTGTGTGCAAGAAGAAGAGAGACTACAGCAAAATAAGACTGAAAGTGCTCACATGGTTTCATCTTCTCAATATAAAAGAAAGCGTCATACTACTACAGATGTGCCTTCTCAGCAGAAAAAGGCTAAAAAAACAAGATTAAGTTTCAACCTATTTTTTCTGTAAGAAGGTGGGACACATGAAGAAGGATTGTACCAAATATGCCACTTGGTATGTAAAGAAGGGTATAATTCTTACTTTCGTTTGTTTTGAGACTAGTTTAAGTTATGCGCCTGTTGATACTTGGTGGGTAGATTCTGCTGCTACTACTCATGTAAGTGTTACTATGCAGGGTTTCTTGTGGAGCCAACCGCCAAGTGATGTTGAAAGATACATCTATGTGGCAGACGGCAATATAGTTGCAGTCGAAGTAATAGGAACCTTTAGATTATGTTCCACGAGTGGATTTTACTTAGATTTATTAGGGACATTTTTATGTACCGTCATTTAGATGAAAGTTGGTTTCTGTTTCTCATTTGGACAAATCGGGTTATTTTTGCTCGTTCGGAAAAAATAAAGTCAATCTCTTTTATAATTCGAATAATATTTGCTCTGGTCGTTTGGTGGATAATCTATATAGGCTTGATTTGAATTTCTATAATAATAAAATACTGCAAACTGTAAGACCCAGAACTTTTGAAAAAGGGCTATCATTAGCTAACTTCAAATTCAGTGTTTCCATAGCTTTAATTTCAGAATTTTTTTATTAAAGAAAATTAGAGCAAGTTTTGATTAGTTAAATTTGAAATAAATTCGGATTTGTTATCCAATTTTACAATTATTGGATTATTTTCTGTATTTAAATTATAAAGTTGGTAGTTGTGAAATAATAAATATTTTATATGATTTGGACTAAATAATTAATATTTTTAATATATTAATACTGCTGTTTTGAAAAATAGAGAAATTAATTACATTATTTTTAATTTTTAGATTTGGGCATTTTATTGAAAATAATTTGTAAAATTGATAAGCAAATAGTATTTTTCTATATACAATTAGTGTTGCATTTAATTTGGGTTTCAATTACTATATTTTTTCTAATTTTATATGAAATTACTAAAATGCCCTTAACCCTAATTTTCAAAAAGAAAATAAAACCCTGAAACCCTAACCCAGTACCCGTTTTCCCCATGACCCAGTAGCCGCACCCTACCTATCTCCCTTTCCTCCTCTCATTGATGCAACAGATGCAGAAAATATGAAAGAAAGGAAGCTCCAGAAGGGAGATCTGAGAGATGAAAGGTTCAGAGAGGAGGGAGATGCAGTCACCCTTGATGCCGGAGCCGCGACAAGCGTCGCCGCTGAACCCGTGCCGTTCGTCCCTGCCCAGTCGCGGTTCTGCCACCAATCATCCCGTTCTGTCGCCAGAGGAGTATCACGAAAGCAAGAGAGAGCTCGTGCGTAAAAGGAGCGCACAAGAGAGAGGAAAGAGGCGTTGGTTGGCCGTCGCACCTTGCTGCCGTCGCTGGAGCACTGGGAGTCACCGTCGATTGCCATTGAGCCGCACCGGACCCAGAATTGCGAACGTGATGAATGCAATGCAGGAGCCCAATGCGAGAAAAAGGGAGCACGCGTGCGTGCATAGGGGAAGGGCGGCGCCGCTGTTACCGCCGTTGCTGAGCTGCCACCGCCGCTGTGAAGGCTCCGCCACTGCCTTGGTTGCTGTTGGGGAGAAGGAGACTGGAATGGGTAAATAGGAGGGGTTTCTACCACGGTTGGAACTCCATTGTTGTTGTTGTCATGGCCAACGCGCCTTTGGCTGCCTGGAGCGGTATTGTGGCCGCCAGAACCTGTCTTTCTTGGTAAGCATTTTGCTTCCGAAACCCCTTAAATTGAGTACTTTATTATAATTTGTTAGAAATTCTGAGATGTTGGTTACATAGGATTGAGTCTCGGTATTTGCGTGTCAAATTAAAGCTGCTGTTGGGCCACCAGAGCTTCTGGCTGCTAACGGATCTTTTGCCAGGTCGATTCGAAATCGCAGCTGCTTCGCTTGTTAGTGCAGTAAGTATTTTACGTTTCGAACAACCCTGCTTTAGCATTCGGTTATGCTTGGTTAAAGATCTTGAGGCTTGGTAATGTAGGTTTGAGTTCTGATGATTGCATGTCGCATAAGTGTTGCGGTGGTTGTTGTGCCATTCCTTTTATTTCAATAAGTGTTTTTATCTCGGAATCCTCGCCATTTGTTTTCAATGATGAGTTTTAAGATGTCCGCGATATTGATGTGTTAGAAAGTAGTAACTGAGCTTATACATGACGTTGAGGCTGTTTCTACTATTGAGAAAAACAAGCGGAGCCAGGATTTTGGTTGTTGATTTTGGGTTGAGACGAAAGGATTTCTGTGAGGCGCTCGGGTTATGGTTTTGCGTTTTGAGGTAGGGGCTCTTTCAGAAAACCATATTTTATGAATTAGAATTATTATATATGGATATTGACATGAGAAAATGTATCTGAGAGTGATTGAATAAGTCTTATGTGATTGTGGATTGTCTTGAACGAATATGAATGTTTGATTGGCTGGGTTATGGTTCGGTTTTGTGAAACGGACCGTTCTTGAAATGCTTCTTTAAAGTTAATTTTTAAAAGCTTGAAATTGGGTTTATTCTGTCAAGAATTGATTTGAAATTGATTTGGTGTTCTTGAAAGCTGAACACGATGTATCTTTGGAAACAACCTGATTTTGAATTGATTTGGTTTTGGACTCTTGAAGAGGGTTACGGAATGGTTTGGTTGGGATCCAAAAAGGGTGGCAAAGACCAAGTTTTAGGGGAGATGCTGCTGAAATTTCTATAAAGTTCGAGTCTTTATTTGAAATGTTATTTGGGAAAATTATGAGTTTAATGCCTTTCTTATTTTACTTGGAGGATTTTGAATTTAGGGCTTCTTTTATTATATTTACTTAGATCGATTATGAAAGCGATGAAGCTACGCTTTGAAATAATTATTGAAAAGAGAATTATAATATCCCCTTATTTCCCAAGAAAAATAGTATGTTTTTGGGTGCAAGACATTCGAAAGAGAATCTTGCTTTGAGGTTGTTTTAAAAGGTAAAAAAGGTTTATGTTTTTCTCTATTTAACATAAAGATTGTCACTTTAAGGAGTTTTCGTGACTTTAAAAGAATTTGGGTTTCGGTCGTTAAATCTCATTTTCTGACGTTTTAGATAAGCTTCAAAATATCCTTTGGATTCTGGTTTAGCAAAACAAAAATTATTTTTGAGTAGTCTAACACGCTTTAGATTTAATCGTGGAGTTGAAGCTGGTTTTGTTTAAGTAAAGAAAATGGCTTTGGAAGGAGTAACTGATCACATGACTCAGTTTGGCTTAGATCCTATTTTATTACTCAAATCAGGAAGCCAAGGTTTTAATGACTTTAAGTTAATTTGACGAAATGAGTTATGTTATTCTCCCCTAAAGACTTGAGACTCTGCCAAGAAACTTTTGATATAAAATCCCATCGTTGGATGAATGATTTTGAATATTTCAAAATAAATCTTTAATTTCCATGGTTTTGGAAGTTTTGGAAAGAGGATGCCGAGAGTGGCTTTGTTTTAAAAAAGGAACATACCTTGAGAAAAAAGGGCTTATGAGCCTGAGATGATTTGAGAAATGGAAACCTTAAAGCCAAGGCTGAAAAGAGTTGAAATTTGATTTCAAAGTAAAATAAATTGAGAAAAAGTGATTTGTGCCTTAAATGCCGATTTTATGAATTTGATGATGTTGAATGGTGGAAGTGCTATTTTGTTATGAGCCGGAATGGCTATATATAATAATGAATCATGGCTGATTGTGAAATATGTTATGAGCCGAATGGCTGACTATGAATTATGAATTTAAGCCGGATGGCTGAGATGAATGTAGATTCATGGCTGAGAATGAATGCATATATGCTAAAATATTGATAATTGTGATTTTTCACTTCCACTATCGGAGACACGAGTTTCCCTGGAAGAAAGCAGTGGCTAGCCACCACGTGCTCCAGGTGGAGACTCGAGACTCTACTGACCCTATGTTGTGAGTGTGGTCGGACATTATGAAAGTTTCGGATGAGCTCGCCCTTGTGAATATACCCCAATGAGGGTGTTGGATATGGATTATGATTATGATCACGATGATGATCGAGAATAACTCGAGTTGGGGATGCACGACAGAAGGACAGTCCAATGGTTAGCTACCAGGACTTGTCGAGTTGGCTATATAACCGATAGATGATATCATCAGCCACTAGGACAGGCATGCTTCATATGCATCTATGTGATATTATTTGGGTATGCATATTGTACTTGGTTTGCCTTTGTGATTACTTGTGATTATCTTCTAATTGTTCTACTTGCAGTAACTGTTTATTTGTGCTTGAACTTTCCTTCTTGTGTTTGTGCCTGGGATCCTATTGGACCGTGGTGATTAGTTGTTGGTTAGACTATTTGGGCCTGGGGCTATGGTTGATCATGATTTGGGCGGAAGGCCATGTTGGTTGGTGTTTCTGGTTTGAAAAAGTATGAAAGACTAATTTGGTTCAGCTTGGATAAATCTTTTGAAAGGCTTTTGAGTTTTTAATAATTGAGCAGTTCCTCTTTCAGAAAAGATTTTAGATTCTCTTTTATAATAAACCGTTGTTTTTGAAAAGATACATAAGGTGGTTATCAATTACTGTAACGATTTTATCTCTCGTATCCTATTATAGTAATTCTGCAACTCTACGGTGAGAACCCTTTCGAGGATGATATTTTCACCCTTCTACAAATTTCCTATTTCAGGATATGGACGCAGAAGTCACGAAGAGCTTATCTAGTTGTAGTCGTGATGTTTTGTATTGCTTTAGTTATTGTTTATTGTTCCCTCGCCTTTATCTTTATACATTCTGTAAGAGGGATAGGAATTGTATTAGTTAATGCTTGTAAAGTTATTATATATATATATATATATATATATATATATGTGTGTGTGTGTGTGTGTGTGTGTGTGTGTGTGTGTGTGTGTGTGTGTGTGTGTGTGTGTGTGTGTGTGTGTGTGTGTGTGTGTGTGTGTGTGTGTGTGTGTGTGTGTGTGTGTGTGTGTGTGTGTGTGTGTGTGTGTGTGTGTGTGTATGTACTCTTTGAGAATTTTTGTAAGCTGTATTGTATGTATGGAGGTACGTTTCATAACAAAGGTATTTTTGGAGCGGTATTGCGGTTTAAAGCTTTAAACAGGCTCATATTTTTAATATTAAATAGTATAAGAGTCGTCGTAATGTCCGATCTATCAGAGTAGCGCAGCCAGAAGCGTGAGCTTTGATAGTTAAGGTGTTACACAAACAGGTTCAAAACAAAAACTAAATGAGAATTTGACATCGTTATGGCACAAAAGCCTAGGTCACATCTCCAAACAGAGAATTCAGAGGCTCGTATCGGATGAAATTCATGGACCCCTAAATTTGACGGACTTTGAAATCTGCATTGAGTGCATAAAGGGGAAAAGGACAAACGAAAGAAAATTAGGTGTCGAGAGAGTTAAAAATATCTTAGAACTGATACATACCGATATATGTGGCACATTTCCTACTGTCTCTTGGAATGGACAACATTACTTTATTATGTTCATAAATGATTACTCTCGTTACGAGTATCTATATTTAATTCATGAAAAGTCCCCAACCTTGGATGTTTTCAAGTCTTTCAAAGCTGAAGTTAAACTTCAACTTGGAAAGAAAATTAAAGCTGTCAAATCTGATCGTGGTGGTGAATACTACAAAAGATATGACGGTTCACGTGAGCAACGTCCTGGGCCTTTTGCTCTTTTCCTAGAAGAGTGTGGAATTATTCTGCAATACACCAAGCCAGGCAAACCTAGCATGAATGGTGTTGCAGAGCGAATGAACTGAACTCTTAAAGACATGGTGAGAAGTATGATTAGTCATTCTTCCTTACCTGAATTACTCTGGGAAGAATCTTTAAAGACTACAGTGAACATCCTTGATAGGGTGCCAAGCAAAGTAGTTAACAAAATTCCTTATGAAATTTGGACTGGAGAAAGGCCCAGTATAAAGCATTTGCATATTTGGGGATGTCCGGCTGAGGCGCGCCCTTATAGACCTCATGAAAGAAAATTGGACTCAAGAAGAATTAGTTGCTACTTTGTTGGTTACGATGAGCATTCATGAGGGTACATGTTTTACAATCCTACATCAAGGTCTATTTTTTAAACGGGAAATGCGAGATTTCTTGAGGATGTTGAGTTTGGGGGGAAGGAAATATTAGGAATGTAGCTTTTGATGAGGATTCTATAACTGACAATGATCAGGTCTTTGTGCCTATTATTGTTCAAGATATAGTTATAGTACAAGAGTACAATGAGAATCCTACAGTAAATCCAGTTGCAGTACAAGAGAACAATGAGAATATTGTTGTTGCTCAAGATGTTACTACAGTATAGGAAAATAATGAGAATCCTCCTCAATCCCAACCCATACAACAAGCTCAACAACCTCAAGAAGTGTCATTAAGGAGATTCAATAGAGAAAGGAGAAAATTCATCTATGGTTTCAAACAAGCTTCCCGTCAATGGTATCACAGGTTTAATCAAGTCATTACCTCATATAATTTTGAGGTAAATATTATAGATGAATGTGTATACCGCAAGTTCAGTGGGAGTAAATACATACTTTTGGCCTTATATGTTGATGACATTCTACTTGCCAGGAACGACATAGGCTTCTTGCATGAAATTAAGAAATTTCTATCGAACAAATTCGACATGAAAGATCTTGCTAATGCCCTTTTTGTATTAGGAATCAAGATACTAAGAGATCGCTCTCAAGGTATTCTTGGATTATCACAAAAGAACTATATCGAAAAGATTTTAAGTAGACATGGCATGAAAACTTGTGGACCAATGGACACATCCGTAACTAAATGAAACCAGTTCAGTCTCAAGAAATGTCCTAAGAATGATCTTGAGAGGACAACAATGCATGATAAATCTTATGCATCAGCACTAGGGAGTTTAATGTATGCTCAAATCTGCACATGTCCCGATATACCATTTATAGTGGGAATGTTGGGTAGATACTTGAGTATTACGGGCATGGATCATTGGATAACTGTTAAATGCGTAATGCGTTATCTAAAGAGAACGGAAGATTTCATGATTACTTATCGGAGATTAGAAAAATTTAGAGATCATTAGGTATTCTGATTCCGATTTCATGGCAAAAGGTTGCGAAACTTTCTCACTAAGCTCATATAGTAGATGATATTGAAATGCCATTGAAGATATTTTGAGACAATAAGTCAGAAGTACTATACTCTAAAAAATAATAAGAGTTTGACAAAATTGAAGCATACAGATCTCAAGTTCTTAGTTGCAAGGAGAAAGGTTAAGAAAAAGGATTCCGATAGAACATATAGGAACAAAATATTTGCTAGCAGACCCATTAACCAAGGGATTGATCTCTAAAGTCTTTCATGAGCACACTGCTCGGATGGGTGTCAATATTTATGATACCTCGATTTAGTGGGAGTTTATTTTATAATATATGTCCTATGACAGATATTGAGTTATTTTTTCTACAGAATTAAGTTGATGGTTTATTTCATTTTATGTGAAATGTTCATTTTACAATATTTGTTTTGTGTTTTATCTCAATAAAATTTTAAAGTTGGACCAGTTGGAAATAGACATGCATGAGATCACTTGGCATGTAATTTTTATATTACTCATCCAAATTTGATCTATATCGTTAAGTATGTTAGGATGGTGATTGTCGTGGTTTAGTCACGATATTAATGTGATAAAAGTTGCGGTGATTCCATATCCAATATATGAGACGAACCAGATTGTTAAAGTAATGAGAGAAATAGCATTCAGATGCGCACATAAAGTTTATAAGATGTGATTATATCAAGAAAGAATATATGTATACAGGGGCGGATTTACGGGGGCCCTAAGGTGGCCATGGTCCCCCCGATTTTTTTTTTAAATATTATTATTAGTTTATTAATTTCTTATTATATAATTAATATATATATATATATTATAGATTAAACATATTTTTGTATATTACACACTAAAAAAATTTACATGTTAGTAATTTAATATGTATAAATTATAATGTGTATTATAATATATCAATAGCAATTAATAAATAGGTTTTAAAAATAATAAAAGCGTATAAATATATAAATAATTAAAAAATTATTGAAAAATATAGGTTTGAATTAATATAAAAAGTGATAATTATAAAAAAATTTTTTTTGACTCTTTCTATGACAACAGTAACAACTGAGTAGATTTTTTAAACAATAAAAATGATAAAAATAATATTTTAAAATAAGATGAAAGACGAACTTTTAACAGATTATATGATTGTATATGTTGAAAAAAAGAATACTTCAAAATTTATTTCATATGGTAAATTGATAACTTTAATTATATAAAATATCGCAGAATAAATTCAAAAATACCAAAATTTTTAAAGTATGTAGTTGAATATTAATTGTTATATAATATAATTATTAATTTTGACCTATATACTATAAATTATATTTTGTTGATTTTTTTACGTTATATTTAATTTATTTTATATTTTGGCCCCCTCTTATAAAACTTTTGGATCCGCCACTGTATGTATAGTTCAAGCGGGAGATTGTTAGGAAATCATTTTAGTTTTTTAATTTGTTTGTAGGCAATACATATATTAATTATAATCACCAATTATGCAATTTCAAATCAAATGACTTATATAATGGTGATCTCATTTATTGTTATAAATGCTAAATTGAATAAGTCATAATTAATTTTGAATTGGAATTAAATGAGAATAAAACCACATATTATCTTTTGTTCCTTAGATAATTATCTTTTGGATTTTAGATATATTATCTTTTGGACTTTAGATACTATTTTATTTGGACTTTAGGATTTAATGGGTGCCATACTCAAATATAAATAGTGCCTTTATGGTTTCGGTCCGTAATATACCAAAACCGTCTTTGTCGCTCTTTCCCATCAAAAGAGTTACAATTTAGCCCTATGGATACAGAAGGTTTTGGTTGAGAAAGATTGAAAGAACCACAAGATTGAAACAATTCTTCCATCAATTTCTAATTTTTATGAATAAAGTTACCCTTCTACATTATAATATATTTTTTATAACTCAATATGGATGATCCGGGTTAATAAAATAATTTATTCCAACATAACGTTCTAGTAAAAAGTAAAATTTTGATAAAAAATGAAAATTAGTTTATCTAATAAATAAAAAGCCTACCAAATAAAATTTATCATATATAATGCATATATTCTTTGTAAATTTAATAAGAATACTCACTCTTTATCCAATTTTACTCTCGGCCATGTAAATCTTCCGGCATTAATCGGTACAATTGAAGCGCACTTGTTAACCAAAAACTAATTTTATTATGCTTGGGGGTTGTGATAATTCTTTAACTATAGATATTGTTAGTTTTATACTTTTTTTTCAAGATGTTTACCAATTTTAAATGGGACGAAATACATATCATGAAGAATCCTTGACTTCAGGCCCAAAAACAAAATAAATAAGGAAAAAAAAAAGAAAAGGAAGAAAGTTAAGTAAGATTAGTTGACTTACACTTATTAATGTGTTATTAGCTAAAGTGATAAGTACTTTGCTTGTTCAATTAATAGTTTCGAATTTGGTGTTAAAAGTAAGGGGAAAATCGTAAAAAGACTTTTTGCCCTTTTCACAAAACTTCAATTAGGTCGACCCAAATTAATCATATTCAACATAATATAATTTAGATATATGTGATTCAATCTAGAAAAAAAAATGTAGATTATCAAGCTAAAAAAGACAAACTTGCATAGTACATATTAACACCTTAAGACCAATCGTACTTTATTTTGTACCATACAAATAATTTGCTATGGAATGTTTTCTATTTTGGCTTTTTAATTGCTTGTTTGGCAGGAAAGTGAAATGATCATGACATAAATACGTTTATAAATAAAATAAATTTGATTAGCCTGCCACGTACTAATGTCTTGGTTCTATGGTGTAGTGGTTAGCACTCTGGACTTTGAATCCAGCGACCTGGGTTCGACTCCCGGTAGGACCTTTTTAATCCAAAAATAAAAAATTTATTTTCCTTTGTGATTATTTGTTTGGCTCAAAAAAATAATATTTTCCTAAGGGACAATACCATTTTTCTTTTTTTAATTGTTAATACTTTATGTTAATTTCTTGTATAATGTTTTATACCTAATTCTGTAGCTCAAAATTCTTAAAGGACAATACCATTTTTCTTTTTTTAATTTTATAATGATTTATATTAATTTCTTGTATATTATTCATTTAAATTTTAAACCGAAAATGATTAGTTAAGAATAAATATATACTACTTTAATTGAGCATATGTTAGTGTTTTATTTAAAAGAAAAAAAAAAAGATCAAACATGTGTTGGTGTTAAAAGCGCAAAGATTAGATAATAAATGTTATTCCTTGATACGACCCAATGTATTTGTCAGTGTTGTTGTTTATATAATCTGTGTCAGCCAACAATCCCGACTTCTCCGAATTTTTAATTGTGTTTTTTGAATGGCTGTCTTGAAATCTGAAGTTAAGTGTAGATGTACCATGATGACTCCTTCTGATGTTTCTTTCATTCCTAGCCTCAAATTTGCAAAGGTTGAAATTAACTCGTCTTTTTTTATCATCATCTAAGAAATACTCAAACTCTTACGACTCAGAGTAATCGCAATGACGTTCGCCTTTCCCGGATGATAACCCAATTTGAAATCGTAATCTTTCAAAAATTTTATCCATCGCCGTTGTCTCATGTTAAGGACCTTCTTTTCAAATATGTACTTCAAACTTTTATGATCAAAGAAAACTTCCAACTAAGCCCCATATAAATAATGTCTCCATATCTTGAATGCAAACACCACTGCTGCCATTTCAAGATAATGAGTAGGATAATTCTTCTCATGGAGTCTCAACTGCCGTGATGCATATGCTACCACATTCTTGTGTTGCATCAGCACGCACCCCAATCCTTTCAAAGAAGTGTCACAGTATACCTCAAAAGATTTCCGGGAATCTAATAGTGTCAATACTAGTGCAATTGTTAGTTTTCTCTTCAGTGTTTCAAACCTTCTTTCACACTCTTCTGTCTATTCGAACAGTACTTCTTATCGAGTGAGGCGGGTGAGTGATAGGGCCATTTGAAAAAATCCCTTTATGAATCGTTAGTAATAACCAAGCAAACCTAGAAAACTTCAAACTTTCGTGACTGTCTTAGGCTTTTTCCACTGAACGACTGCTTCGATCTTTGAGGGATCTACTACTATTCCTTCTCGAGAAATTACGTGTCCTAAGAATGCCACTTTATTTGTTCAAATTTCACACTTCGACAACTTTGCATACAGCTTCCGTTCTCTCAGTATAAGCAACACCATCCTCAAGTGCGCTTCATGCTCTTCCTCGGTCTTGGAATAAACGAGGATATCATCTATGAACACTACCACGAATTGTTCTAGGTATGGTCAAAAAATAAGATTCATATAGTCTATGAATATCGTCGGAGCATTAGTTAGTCCAAATGTCATAACCGTATACTCATAATGATCGTATCGCATTCTGGTGTGCCAATTTGTGACTCGCATAACTGAACTGACAAGTGCACCAGGTTGTCCAAGTAATACCTCAGGTGAGTGAGGATTGAATCCCGCGAGGATTGTCGGATTGAGCAAGCTGTGGCTATCTTATAAATCTTAGTCAGGCGATATAAAGATAGTTGTTGTTTGTTGTAGGCGCATATACAAGCAATAATAATAAAACGTAGAACAGTAATGAGAGATCAGTTAAGACCTCGGAGATGCTTTTTCTTCGAGATTAACATGTCATATAAACTACTCCAACGATGAATGATGCCTTCAATGGCAAAGCTGTAAGTGATTAAGCAATTGGTCGTGGTCATTAATCTCCTCAGGTCCAAACCAAACACCCGCTCAAGCTAGATCAATCTGGGAGAAGGTGAAGCTCACGCAATTCAATTTCTGATGATCTTACTCAAAATGTCACAAACAAGGTCGGATCTTCGAAATCGGAGAATGACGTTCTATGATTCTAGCCCTTAGAGTCACAGGAACCTCAATTACCCCTGACTAATGAGATTTCATGTTATATATCCCAATTAGTCCAAGTAACTTATTGGAACCCATGATGCACTCTCAAGCTATAGCTCAATACTATCTGGGTCAGGACTTGTACAGAACTCATATAGAACAGGGGGTCTTACTTTCGTTCCACCCCAAATTCATAAAGATGAAGAGCGATAATACATCATAGAATAGAATCAAACATATATTGAAGTAGAAAAGTTATTGTATTAATCCATAGGAATCAGCAGAGCTCCTAACCTTAACCTAGGAAGTTTGGTTGCTCATAATGTATAGAAATAATGTGTATGTGCTTCTTCCTTCTTGAGAGGCATATTCGTCAGGAGGAAGGAAGTCTCTTATTTATAATAAAAACTCTAAAACTAAACCTAAAAGATATTGTTTTAATTAAAAATTACAAAAAAGGAAATAAAATAAGCTAAGAAGTGCTAAAATCTACTTTGGAGCCTATTTGGTGAGTGTTTGGGCTGATGCCTGGCATTCAAATCAAGTTCTGGGCATTTCTTACTCCCTAGCTGGCGTTGAATGCCAGTTTGGGCGTTCAACTTAGGAGGTTGGTCCTATTTGGGCGTTGAACGCCAGAAAGGGAGTAAGTTGGGCGTTCAATGCCCGTTTTGGACAGTTCTTTCCAAAAAAAGTATAGACTATATATTGCTGAAAACCCCTAGAAGTTAGCTTTCCAACGCCATTGAGAGCATGTCAATTGGAACTCGGTAGCTCCAAAAATTCTCGTTTGAATGCATGGAGGTCAAAATTTGACAACATCTGCTATCATTTCTTTGCCTCTGAATCAGACATTGCCAAACCTTGCCAAATTCACCCAAAAATCACGTAAAATCATACAAAAATCACAAAAACTCAAAATATCATCCAAAAAGTAAATTTTTCACAAAAACCTACTAAAACATAATAAAACTTAACAAAATATACTAGAAACACTAAGAAAATAGTGCCAAAAAGTGTATAAAATATCCTCTCATCACATTCTAAACGCCGTCTTTGGTATATCCAGTTCCTTTACCCGAATCTTATGATAATCCGGTCGCAAATCAATTTTTGAAAATACTACCACACCTTTCAGCTGATCCATTAGATCGTCTATCCAAGGAAGTGGGTACTTCTTCTTAATTGTAACCTTTTTCAGCTATCGGTAATCTACGCACAGTCTCATTTTTCCATCTTTTTTCTTTACTAGTAACACTTGGGCTCCCTAAGGTGACACACTCGGATCAAGAAAAACCTTTCTCTAATAGTTCTTCTAATTGTTTCTTCAGTGCTACCAGTTCCAATGGAGACATCTGGCAGGGTGCTACCGAAATCGGTCCAACTCCAATTACCAAGTCGATGCCAAACTCAATCTCTCTTTGAGGAAGAAACTCAGGTATGTCTTCCAAAAACTGGTCCGCAAAATTATAACTCGCACAACTGAACCGGAAAGTGCACTGGGTCGTCCAAGAAATACCTCAGGTGAGTAAGGATCGATCCCACGAGGATTGTCAAATTGAGCAATCAGTGGTTGTCCTGCAGACTTTAGTCAGGCGAATAGAAAGATGATTGTTGTTGTTGTTGGTGCATAAACAAAAAAAATAAAGAAAATACGTTGAAAAAATGGTAAGAAATATGTTAAGGCCTCGGAGATGCTTCTTCTTCTAGATTAACACTTCTTACTGACTACTTTAACAATGAGTGATTCATTCAATGGCAAGGCTGTAAGTGATTAAAGTCGGAGCTAGTGGTCATTAATCTCCTCTTATCCACATCAAACGCTGGTGATAATGGTCATCCAACGTGAATCAGGGTGAAGATTATGCAATTCAATCCCTCGTGATCCTACTAAAAACGCCACAGACAAGGTCAAATCTACCGGATCGGAGACTGATGCTCTTTATTCCAGCCTTAACGCCACAGAAACCTCAATTACCCATGACTAACGAGATATATGTCACATATCTCAATTAGCCCCAATAACTTGGTGGAATCTGTGATGTATTCTCAAGCTGTAACTCAATACTATTTGGCTAAGGCTTCGCAATAGCTCATGTAGAATAAGGGGTCATACTCTCATTCCACCCCAGATTCATAAAGATGAAGAACTACGATACATGATAAAATGAAATCAAACATGTATTAAAGTAGAAAAGTAATGATATTAATCCAAAGGAATGAGCAGAACTCCTATCCTTAACTTAGGAGGTTTAGCAGCTCATACTGTACAGAAATATTGTATGATAAGTTGGGAGAAGATGAAGATCTTTAATAAGAGTGATCTTCCTTCTATTTATACTAATAAATAGAACTAAAAAGATATTAATAATAATTAAAATTACAAAAATAAAATAAACTAAGCTAAAGATGTGAAAATCCACTTCTGGCCCCACTTGGTGATTGTTTGGACTGAGCTTGGTGTCCAACTTGGAGGAGTGGGCGTTGAACTCCCACTAGGGGGTGAATACACTGCCTTCAACGCTGACCTTGTTTCTTCCTGGGCGTTAAACACCAGAAAGGCGGTAAGTTGAGCGTTCAACACCCGTTTTGGGAGGTCCATTTCAAAGAAAAGTATAGACCATTATATATTTCTGAAAAGCCCTGGAAGTTAGCTCAGTTCCAAAAAATTGAATGGGGGTATTAGCTCTTTATTTCTGAACAGTTTTGGCATCTCACTTTGCCTTTGAAGCTCAGAAATATTGACATCTCTTGGAACTAGAATCCGGATGATATCATCAATTCCCTTCTTTTAGCTTTTCTTGATTCTTAAACACAGCTCTTGTTGGTGCTTTGCACCTTTGAGCCTAGCTGTGACTCTAAGCATTTTGTTTTCCCATATTACTACCGGATACATAAACGCCACATGCACTTAACTGGGGGAACCCTTTGGATTCGAATTTAGCTTTGCTTAAATTCCCAGACAGTAGTGCTGATGTGAAGGTTATCGTCGGTTAGGAATTTTCACAAAATAATTCTATTGCAAGTATAGTCCAAACCAACAAACAACCTTCAATCAGAGTTTAATTTTGTTTGTCACGAGTGCAAATCAATAATAATAACCGAGATTATTAGATCTCGAGTCGTCTCTCAAAGGAATTGCAGTGAGGTATGCACATTATTGGTTAGGAGTTTCAAGGGGTGGTATGCATATAATAAGACTAGAAATTAATTGACAAGAAAATAAATCAAACACTGAAGATAAGAAATACTAGAAAGAGGCATTCATGGCAAGGATTGATAATCTAGGATTTCTATCCTAGTCATTAATTATCATACAATACTTAACAAGAGCTAATCATATTTCATCATCTCCAACATTGTAAGAAGGTATAATGTTATCTTCATGTTGAGAGAAAGTCAAACAGGACTAGTTAATCCCAATCCATAAGTAATATTTTATCATACAATACATAACTAACTAATCACTCTAGATCACCAATCTAAATTGGGTATTAATAACTCAAGATTGCCCAATTTCTCTTTCCAATCCAAGAATGCTCAAAAACTACTCTAACATCCAACCAAGCATTTTATCAAATACTTGGAAGGCATAAAAGGAAAGCATGGAAAAAGGCAAGAATTAATAAATTCTACAACTACCCAATGCAAGAAATTAACAACAACAACGCAATTAAAACAACAACAACTCAATTAAACATCAAAAAATAAAGAAATATCAAATTGCATTAATAGAAAATCGAAGTTAACAAGAGTTCATAAAACATAAAAAGTGGTAAAATAAAGGAAATAACAAGAGAAACTAAGAAGATTGAAGCAAATTAACAAGGAAAAGTAAAGGAAACTAAATCAAAACAAGTAATTCAATCTAAATCTAAGAGAAAAACTAAACTAAGAACCCTAATTTCTAGAGAGAAGAGGGAGCTTCTCTCTCTAGAACTAACCTAAAGCATGTTTCCTACACTATCTAATTGCTCCCCCTTTGTTCACTCTTGAATTCTGCATGAAATAGCTTCGAAAATGAGTTGGATTTAGGTCTGGAAGGCTCAGAAATCTCCCTCAGCGTGTTGCCTATAATAAGGTCATGTGACCAACGTCACGTGTGCGCGTGGCTGACGCGTGCGCATCGCCTGGCAAATTGCCTCCTTACGCATACACGAGAATGACGCGTGCACATCGCTTGGAAATTGTCCTCCTCACGCGTACGCGTGAATGACGCATGCGCGTGGCCTTGAGTTCTCCAAATGCTCATTTCTTCATGAATTCTCCACTTTGCATGCTTTTTCTCTTCACTTCTTCCATCAAATCATTGCCTTATAAATCTGAAATAACTCAACAAATATATCAAGGCTTCGAATGGAATTAAAGTGAATTGAATTTAGCTAATTAAAGGTCCAAAAAGCATATTTTTAACCATTAGGCACAAATAAGAGAGAATTATAAAGCATGCTATTTCATTGAATAAATGTAGGAAAAGTTGATAAAATCCCTTAAATTCAGCACAAAATAAACCACAAAATTGAGGTTTATCAAACCTCCCCACACATAAACTAAGCATGTCCTCATGCTAAACTCAAGAAAGAGACAAAGGGTATTAACATTTATTCAATACAAATAAACTATCTGAATGCATGCAACTATCTAAATGCAATCTATCTATATGCATGCAACTACTTGGTCAAAATAAGTCGATTCCCAAGAATACATATATGAACACAAGGGCTAAAGCAATCATATCAATCAACTCCAAAATTGAATTGAGTTATTGAAAATATTTTACAAGTGCAAGAAAAGGGATGATCATAGGTGAAATCATGTAGTTGAGCAATCGAACCCTCACCGGATGTGTATCCGCTCTAGTCGCTCAAGTGTATAGGGTTGATCTAATCAATTATTTTAATCATGCTTTCAGATTTTTTTCATCTAACAATCAATAATTACTTAATGCATGCATACATTTTTTTTTTTTATTTTTATTTTATTTTTCTCATCATTTTTTTCTTTTCAAACTAATATATATATATATATATATATATATATATATATATATATATATAAGAGTATCAATGCATATGATTTAAACATTCAATACATGGGTATGTACCCAATTCCAAATATCCTCAATAAAATACAAAAATGCATTTTTATCCCAACTGATGTTCCCAAATTTTCCACAATTAAATGATAAACACTCTCACTAGCCTTAGGGGTAGTGATGTGCTAAAACTAAGAACAAAAGGGGTTTAACATAGGCTCAAAGTTGGTTAACAACGGTAGATAAAAGGTAAGGCTATTTGCGTAAGTGAGCTATTGAAATGACGACCTCAATCATATAAATGCATTTATACACAAAATAATGGACATAAAAAATCAAACAAATCAAAGACTACAATCATAGAAAGAGAATAATGCACACAAGAATGAAAATAGTGGTTATATGATGTAACCACATAATTAGGCTCAAAACTCACAGGATTGTGTGTTCTTAGATCAAAAACATGTTCTACAATATATAATTCAAGCAATTTATATGAATTTTTTTTCCTCAAATCAATTGGGGGTATCAAGAACAACTTGAAGATCATGAAGAACACCATGCATGATTTTTCGAAAAATGCATAATTTTTAAAAACATGTAATTGATACCCAACTTAAAAAATTGACACTAGACTCAAACAAGAAACACAAAAATATTTTTGATTTTTTTTTCGATTTTATAATTTTTTTTGGATTTTATTTTATATTTTTCGAAAACATATTTGTGAGAAAGGAAGTAGTGAATCCAAAGTCCTCAATCAGAATTCCAAGAATCATATAATGTTAGTCTAAAGCTCCGGTCCAGGAATTAGACATGGCCTTACAACCAACCAGGCTTCAACATGTTACCTGAAACTCTAGAATTCATTCTTAAAAACTCTGAAAATTTTCGAAAGCAGGTGATAAATTTTTGAAAGATTTTTGAAAAATTTTTGAAAATAAAACAAAAAAGAAAATTACCTAATCTGAGCAACAAGATGAACCGTCAGTTGTCCAAACTCGAACAATCCTCGACAACAGCGCCAAAAACTTGGTGTTGTTGTCGGACCAAAAACATGGCACTGTTGTTGCCAGATTAAAAACTTGGCACCATTGTGGTCTGGAAATAATTGTGAAATTGTTGCTCGAAATTGATGCCCCAGCAACAGCACCAAAAACTTGGTGCACGAAATTGTGATCTCTAACAATGGCTCTCAACTTGGTATGCGCATTTATAACTCAGCACTTTCTTCACAACTTCGCACAACTAACCAGCAAGTGCACTGGGTCGTCCAAGTAATAAACCTTACGTGAGTAAGGGTCGATCCCACGGAGATTATTTGTATGAAGCAAGCTATGGTCATCTTGTAAATCTCAGTTAGGCGGATAATAAATGGTTATGGAGTTTTCGAATAATAATAATAAATAAAAAGAAAATAAAGATAGAAATACTTATGTAAATCATTGGTGAGAATTTCAGATAAGTGTATGGAGATGCTTTGTCCCTGTTGGATCTCTGCTTTCCCACTGCCTTCCTTCAATCCTTCTTACTCCATTCCATGGCAAGCTGTATGTAGGGCATCACTGTTGTCAATGGCTACATCCCATCCTCTTAGTGAAAATGGTCCAAATGCTCTGTCACAGCACGGCTAATCGTCTATCGATTCTCGATCATGTCGGAATAGAATCCATTGATTCTTTTGCATTTGACATCATACCCAACAATCGCGAGTTTGAAGCTCATCACAGTCATTCAATCCCTGAATCCTACTCAGAATACCACAGACAAGGTTTAGACTTTCCGGATTCTCATGAATGCCGCCATCAATTCTAGCTTATACCACGAAGATTCTGATTAAGAAATCCAAGAGATATGCGCTCGGTCTAAGGTAGAACGAAGGTGGTTGTCTGTCACGCGTTCATAGGTGAGAATGATGATGAATGTCATGGATCATCACATTCATCAAGGTGAAGTGCAACGAATATCTTAGAACAGGAATAAGCTTAATTGAATAGAAAATAGTAGTAATTGCATTAAAACTTGAGGTACAGCAAAGCTCCACACCCTTAATCTATGGTGTGTAAAAACTCTACCGTTGAAAACACATAAGTGATAGTGGTCCAGGCATGGCCGAATGGCCAGCCCCCAAAAATGTGATATGAATTCAAAAATAGGGAGAAGGACCTGGTCTAAGGACTAGGCATCCAAAGATGTGGTCAAAAAGACCGAATGGTCAAAAGACGTCTAATACAATAATAAAATGTCCTATTTATACTAGACTAGCTACTAGGGTTTACAGAAGTAAGTAATTAATGCAGAAATCCACTTTCAGGGCCCACTTGGTGTGTGCTTAGGCTGAGCTTGAGCTTTACACGTGCAGAGACTTCTCTTGGAGTTGAACGCCAAGTTGTAACGTGTTTTTGGCGTTCAACTCTAGTTCGTGACGTGTTTTTGGCGTTTGACTCCAGAATGCAACATGGAACTGGCGTTGAGCGCCAGTTTATGTCGTCTAATCTCGAATAAAGTATAGACTATTATATATTTCTCGAAATCTCTGGATGTCTAATTTCCAACGTCGTTGAGAGCATGCCATTTGGAGTTCTGTAGCTCCAGAAAATCTATTTGGAGTGAAGGGAGGTCAGAATCCAATAACATTAGTAGTTCTTTGTCAGCCTTTTATCAGAGTTTTGCTCAGGTCCCTCAATTCCAGCCAGAAAATATCTGAAATCACAGAAAAACACACAAACTCATAGTAAAGTCCAGAAATGTGAATTTAGCATAAAAACTAATGCAAACATCCCTAAAAGTAGCTAGATCCTACTAAAAATTACCTAAAAATAATGCCAAAAAGCGTATAAATTATCCGCTCATCAGTGATCCTACTCAAAATGCCACAGACAAGGTCGAATCTTCTGGATCAGAGAATGCTACGCCTTGATTCTAGCATTTACCACAAAGACCCTAATTTCCTCATACCGCGGCTGAACTGATGTCTCAAGAAGTCCCCAATGAAGTCGTCGATTAGCTGTCTAAGAGACGCATGCTCAAGCTAGTGGTTCATTTATATCTGATGAAAGACGCTCGTTGAACCCATGTAGAATAGAGATAACTTTTGACGGTTCAACTCATTCATAAGGTTGAAGAACGAAGATACATCTTAGGAGAGAATCAAACATGAATTAAAATATTACAGTAGTGCTTTTATTAATCCAAAAAACTCAGCAGAGCTCCTAACCTTAACCTAGGAGATTTAGTGACTCATGCTGATAGAAGAAATACAAAATGAAACATAAAAGTGGGCAAGAGTCAAGAAAATTCCCCTAACATTGGTGAACTCTTGTCTATATATACTAATCTAATGACTATGGCTTATAGAAATAAGATAAACTAAGTTGATAGTGCAAAAATCTACTTCTGGGGCCCACTTGGTGAGTGTTTGGGCTAAGCTTTAGTGTCCCACGTGCTAGGAGGCTTCTTGGGCATTGAACGCCTGCTTGGGATACCTTTGTAGGCATTGGACGCCAGCTACTCCCTTTTGGGCATCCAACGCCATGAAGGGGGTAGGTGGCTGGCATTGAACGCCAGTTTTGGGCCTTCATCTCCAAAAACAAGTATAAACTATCATATAGTGCTGGAAAGCCCTGGATGTTAGCTTTCCATAGTCATTGAGAACGCTCCATTTGGATATCTGTAGCTCCAGAAATGCTTGTTTGAATGCACGAAGGTCATATCCTCACAACATCTGCTACGCTTTTCTTGCCTCTGAATCAGATTTTGTCAAAACTCTCAGATTTCAGCCAGAAAATACCTGAAATTACCATAAAACACAACAACTCATAGTAGAATCCAAAAATGTAAATTTTACACTAAAACCTATGAAAATATAATAAAACTTAAACAAAACATGCTAAAAACAATATGAAAATGATGCCAAAAAGCATATAAAATATCTGCTCATCAATTGGTTACGCGTACGTATCATCCATGCGTACGCATCGAGACCAACTTCTCATATCTTCAAATTCTTGTGTTCCTTCCACTTTTTCATGCTTCCTTTCCATCCTCTAAGTCATTCCTGCCCTATAACCCTGAGATCACTCAACGAACACATCACGGTATCGAATGGTAATAAGATAGAATTAAAAAGTAGTAATTTTAAGGCCTAGAAAACATGTTTTCAATCATAGCACAAAATTAGGAAGGAATCTTAAAAACATGCAATTTATATGAATAAGTGTGAGAATAGTTGACAAATCCACTTAATTCAATTCAAAATAAACCATAAAATAGTAGTTTATCAGGCACACTAAAGCAAGTCATACAAATACATATGATGAATGTCTAGCCTTAGTGCATGTCATGAGCTCATGTGTTGGTTGTTTGCCCGCTCCTGACATTACCCGGTCACAAGTCTCGGATATGATTTTCCAACAGGTGTGTAATATAATTTTAAACTACTCTACTGTGGTAGCTCTGCTCTACTGTGGCAGATATTTAGAGGCTGGAAAAGAGACTACTCCAATGTGGCAGTTCTGCTTTTCTATGGCAAATATCAAACAAACATTGCTCTGCTCTTCTGTGACAGGCATATATGTTCTTTTGTGGCATATTTTTAATTGATACTTTATCTTTTCTCAAAAGAATTATTTCTGATTACTTCCTCGCAGTAGATAACTAACATATAATTCTCAAAATATCTAGCATTAAAATTGAAATCTATTTCAATTCCTTTACAGCTTAAAAGTCACTTAAATCATATGAAAACCAACATGTTCCAAGCTTAGGTTCATTACTTCTAAGCTAAACGAATTTGGTTTTACATCCTTCGTCAAACATCAAACACAAATTAAGCATGTAACATTAAAATTCATCTTTTAACTCACGAACCAAGTTTGTCACCAAAACAGCATTGACAGTCTAACTTTCACTCTGTTTTTAAATAAACAAACAAACTTAGAATCACACAAACTTTATGTTCACGCGTCCATCTTGGACTAAGATTTATAACAAGCTAAAATCATAATTTTCAAATTATTCTAACTTCAGTAATAAGGGAAAAATCGTGATTGCATTGTAGCTTTAAAAATCAGAAAAACATCAGTAGTGTACAATTTTCAAATTTTCATATAAAATCCATATTAAATCCAATAACTCTCAAATTTAATATGGTTCAAATAGACTTATCTAGGTTTATTTTTCAATTAGTTCCAATTCCATACCATTTTTAATGAGGAAGTTATCTAGCTTGGAATTTGGGTAATCTTTTGCAAGATTCTGCAGACAGACTCTCTTCCAAGTTCCATAAATCACTCATTAAAATTAGGACAACCCTGAAATTTAATCCACACATACTAGACATACCCAGCTCTCACTTCCAATTGGTTGCAACTTATTATCCTTCCAGGTAATCAATTAATTGGTTTATTATTAATCTCAATTAATCCTTGGCAATGACGCCAAAAACTTGATGGACTTTTTTCAAACTTAGCAAGTGCACCAAATCGTATCAAGTAATACCACGGTAAGTAGGTTATCATTTTCACGAGGATTAATAGACTAAGAAAGCAGTTATTAACTGATTAATCTAGTTAGACAATTGAGAATTAGGTTTTAAGGTATTCAGTATCAAAAATAGAGAATTAAATGAAAGCTATTTGAAAATGATTAAGAAAGTAATATGAATAAAAGTGCTAAGGTTTTCGAGATGTTTAAACTTCAAGGCAAATGTTTTTCACTATGTACTTTGATTATGCAAAGATGTATCCATAGTAAATCATAGTTAATAAACCACAATCCCTTGCTAGTTCAATTTCTCTTAACTTAACAAAGTGTCCATTTCTTGATCAATTGATTATGATAAGAGATGAGACACGTTTAATGATTCAAAATCACACAATTCCTAAGAAATAAACCGAGTTGATTTTATGTCACTTATAAAACCAATTTTAAAACTCAAAGAATTAGGAGAAGAGGTTTTCAAGCTTAATTCCAATAACCAACTTTTCCAAGGTGATAATGTAATTCAATTCAGATTTGAATTATTTTTCAATACACTCAAATTCTTGTGATGAAGAACGAAAATTTGTTTCTTAAGAAAATATAAATGCATTAATCAAAAGTAAAAAAGCTATAACATTAATCAATTAGAATCAACAGAGCTCCTAACCTTAACTGAGGATATTAGTGACTCATAGTGCTTGGAAAACAAAAACTATCAATTGAAACGGCTGCCAGAAAAGAGTTCACATGTATATCTCTCACTCCTTGAAATGCTAACCCTAAACTTAAAATTCAGAATTCAAACTCAATCAAATAAAACAAAATCAAATCTAATCTAATTAATGCTTCTCATATAGTTTTCCCTCTCAAGTGAAGCAATCAAGGAAGAGATGACACCAAGTCACATTGGCAAGAATAAATATTATATGTCGAAATGAAATTAACCCTAAAACGTAACTTCTAACGTTTTCAAATCTCGTAATTTGCATTACCTATTACTTCTATTTCATCTATGATAATCCATTAATGTTCTTAAATACATAAACTATTAGTGTTAAGTTGGCTATACTTAATACCATGAGGTATCCAATGGTAGACTAACAACGTTAATTAACAGACAGTCATGCCTATAAAACTTAAACTATTGTCACTAGGACAAGTCACAAGGCATGACAAACACTCAGAGTATGCAGTAAAGCATAGTCATTCCACTTCTAAGGCTCTACAGGAAGGACTGCTCTGATACCATAATGTAATGTCCCTTCCAGCAAAATACCTTGCTTAAGTCATGGTATTTCTACTAAAAAGAACATTACGTAACCTTTTCTAATAATAATTACTTAACACTGAGCCTTTATGTCGATATCACATTCTAATTTTAAGAAATTCCATAAAATTTTGTCTTTATTTATTAAAATTATATATCAAAGATCTCCAAGTAATAATAATCACATAAATACTAATAATAATAAATGTTATACAAGTGAAATCAAATGAAACTCATGTACAACACCTACCCCTCTATATAAAATGGAATCTTATGCAACAAGAGTGAGGAGACTCTATGAAAGAAACTTGATTTCATATACAAGTTTCATTATTCGTCTGTAGCTTCATACTGAGTCCTCAAACCTGTGACACTGAAAGGGATGAAAATTTTGGGGTGAAAATTAACCACAAGTTCTCAGTAGAGGTTGAGAATGTCATAAAGTAAATAATAAAACGCAAATAGTTAATTTAGTCCAGCAATATTTACCTTCATTAATTCCATAAAACTCTTTAAAGTTACATTAGCGGCCTCCTCCTTCCCCTCTTTGCCACATCTCTTCCTCTCTCATTCGATCTCTCTCGCTTGCTCTCTTGAACTCCCTCCCCTGTTGTCTTCCTTTTCTTCATGTGTGTATTGTGTCTGTGTGGTGGGTGTTTGCTCTTGAAGGAGTGGTGATAAAAGAGTGAACATGGCCTAGTAAATGATAAACAAGTATGGGGTATGTATGTGTAAGTGATTGGTCAGCGGGTAACGTGTTAGATAATAATGGTACATATAAAATAAGAAATTTAGGATTAAGGTTAAAATAAAATATATACAAGTAACTTAGAAATTTTACAAAATATTCAAGATACAAGAATAACTTAAGATTTAAATATAATATTGTAGAAATTACTTTCGAAACATATATAATTTTATTTGTCAATATATCAATGAGATTAAATAATTATTTTTAATTTAAATTATAAAATAAACATATTGATCACATTTTATAAGGTACAATTTTTTTTTGGTGACTTTTATAAGGTACAATTTGAACCCAAATTATCAATTACCTAAATTAAATCATATAACCTTTTATTATTTTTCCATCACCGAAATTAAAATTTCAATTATACTAAATAACCAATTATAATAAAATTATACAATATTGTTAATTAACTTAACTCCAAATATTCATAAAATTAATTTAATTACCCTTAATAGATTAGTTTTTAAAAATAAAGTGTTCGAATTAATAAAATAAGTCATAACTTATTCATAATAGAAATTACCTAAATTAAACGATATAATTCTTTCTTATTTTTCAATTAATGAAATTATGTGAAATATTTAATTATAATAAAATTATCTTAAAATCCTAATTGATATATAATCAACTTATCTTATAACTAATTTAATTATTTTTAATAAAATAATTTTTAAAAATATAAAGTTAAAAGTTAATGAAACAAACTATAATTTATTCATATTTAGATTTTCAAAAATATAGAATGTTACACAGAAAGGTTATATTTGTTTCAATCATGAACATGAAAAACATTGTTTATTTAATTGTAATTTTTTGCCTTTTTTAGATGGATGTATTTGCAGTCCCTGTTTTTCCACCATGTGGGCAGATTTATAAGAATGGAAAAGCAGAGAGGTTTCTCGAATGGACTAGGATTTGGTCGATAAACGGGACTTGGAGATCTTGTATAAAGAATTGGGATACAAAGATTACATTGCCAGATTTGAAGCTGGGTTGCACCGTATTGAAGGAGATGCTGAGATTAACGACCTGCTCAATAACAAGCTTCAAAATAAGGGATCTGTTGAATTTTACATTTTCTTTGAGCATACTATGGAGGAGAATGATGGAGCAGGGTTGATGTAGAGGAAGTTGGTGATCTTGAGGAGTGTCAATGATGAGGGATACGAGAGTGCCAATGATCAATTGTACAAACCTCCACCAAAGGGTGTTGAAGATGAAGATTACAAGCATGAGGATAGCGATCAGAATAGATGATAATTGTGTTAAAGTAAATTCAGGTTCATCCAATTAGATAGCTAATCATGTAAAAAACTTGTGGTGTCACATATACATTGCAGTAACACTTGGAGGCAAAAACGGTGCTTTATCCCCTTTCCTTCCCACCGACACATGCACCGCACCAAGCTGAGCAATCTGTCGCCCCTCCTCTTCGCCGACTAAAATTAGCCTTCGTTGCTGCTCATGTTTTCCAATCATTCATCTGTCTGCCATGCAATTAGGATTAGGTTTAGAGATTTCATTATCATTTCATACGAAATCAACAATGTTTCTCTCCTTCCATAAGCGTTTACGTTTTGTTTAGTGAGCTCATCAAAACGATGTCATTTAACAGCCCTCAGTAAGGACTAACGGTATCCGACAAATGCCAACTCCAGGGACTAATTTGGTACTTTTGATTGCTTAGTAACTAATTTGTCTGATGCGAAATTTTTCATTGACTAAATAGTAAACTGACTCTCCTCAAAAAATAAAAATAAAAAAAAACTGCATTCACTATCTAATTCAATTTGAACGAATTAATATTTGAAGTGAACCTCTAATCCAATCCATATCTATTCGCACAAAAGACGTTGCAATTCCTGACAAAGAAAAAGACAATGCAGCCCCTAACCATGATTGCAGAGTGGGTAATTAAGTATCAGGTTGTTCTTGTAAGATAGGCTAGGTAATGACACAAGGTGCATGTGAAATCGGTTAGACTCATTAGTCCCTGATCACCAAATAAGTACGATGTTGTTCAATATAAATAGTCAAAAGAAAGCAATTAAATCAACTTTGCTGTAACAGGCTAACAGCCAACTACCATATTCATATCTCAACGACAAAGATACACATCAAACTTTCATAATAACCAGTTTTCTAGACTCAACCACAGACGTGTCCTTTCTAGAATGAAACAAACTAAAAGGCCAAAGTCCAGAGAACACCAATTCAATCATGCAATTAATAACTTGCACAGAACTAACGCAAGTACGCAACCCTTTTGAAGGTTTGGATAAAATAAATTAAAAATAAATCAAAATCGAAAGGGATGCATTTGTCACATTACAAGAAAACAAAACATGGCCAATAAACCTAGTCCTCCATATTTTGTTGGATACGAAAACTTTCCTATGAGCCTATCATTTATATCCAAGGAAATATAAGCTAAAACACTAGTTTTAAGAGCTGGGAAGATTTTCCTTGAATAACCGCGGAAGAATTTCATGAGCACCTATGTCCAAACCATCCGGATCCCTGAGAAATAAATAGCTAACACAAATTAGATTTTTCAATTTAAAAGGTTATATTATATAACCAAAAGCAAACTTTCAGGGCGCACTGCAAAGTTCCCATACTAATAATTCTAAGAAGAAATTAGATGAATAGAACCAGCCTAGCAAGTTCCCTGATCAAGTACGTGTTTGGATTCTTCGAAAAGGCAATAGACAAAATTTAGGTAATAAATCTTTAAGCATAACGCTATGATGAAAGCGAAACCAATTTATGTTATTTATCAGGAATCACTTGGAAGATTCTCAATGAGAAGGTTCCACAATTATTCAACATTTTTTACGAATACAGTTACCATTCAAAAAATAGGTACATTGGATGATCTTCCTTCTACAAGATTTGAAAAGTTAATTGATACTTCTCTACTTCATGCACATTGAAAGGTTAACAAAATTTATACTTCCTTTGGAGATGTAAGAAAGTAAATGGACTAGAAGGGGGAAAATGTCCAGAAGGGGTAAAAAATTTCAAATTTCGTTTTCTTTGGTACATAAATATTTTAATAGCTAATTAGCAAATGCTCCAGAAAATTGAATGCATATAGTGAATGAAGGTTAAAATACATTCCATCATTTGCATGTAAGAGAGTGGAGGAAGAGAAACCTGCACAACGTCTGTCCCTTTTCATTGGAACTTGGAATAAACCAGAGCTTTCGTAGAGAAGGTGTCTCAAATTGAACAAAGAAGCCATCATTTTGCGCATGTTTCCACTTCCTTGATCCTTGGCCTTTCCAGACCTGCTCACATAGTGACACATAATGTCATTAGCGGATTGACCATATTCAGACCCCATTATTCTAATTGAAAAGAAATCAATCATAATCACAAAAATTAATCAAACAAATTGAACTCAGTTTGAGATGATTTGTTGAAGAGGAATATTGGCCACATGAATTCCCTAAATGCTCAAAATAATATAATAAGATGGCAGTGACATGAATGCACCCCAGGCCACTAGTAAAAGGTCCGCATAGTCCGGGATTTTATCCGGACCTTGAACTTGAAAGACCACAAGCATTTTCTTTTCTGTTTTTCTTTTTCCGTTTATTTTAATGACATTTAAGGGAAACATTCATTAAGTTGAAACAAGTTGATTACAGTCTCTAATGACCAGATTTTTTATATCTCTTGGACGCACTTCCAACTAAATAAAACAAACATGAAAACAAGCTAAGAGGGCCTATTTGGTTGGCTCCTCTCGTTGTATGACTAAATCGAAGAATGAAGTCTGCTCGCTATCTCTTTGCAATCAATCACCAATAACACGTGCCAAAATGTTACGACTATCTGGTGTTGTGTTTTCATTCATTGAATTGAAAAATTATTCATAGCATGCTAGGAATATGAACATGACTAAGGTCCAGCGCAAACACATCCAATAAAGAGGCACCTGTATACTAAGGAAAACTAGCAAAAGCATTTTAAAAGAACATTTGGATGTAAATATCCTTTCCGAAAACTTAATTTTTAACAGAACATGATGGCATAGTTTAGTCTATGTAACTGGCCCCACTAAGAACGAAAGGATGTCCACTCTGTAGTTGCATTAATTGCACACTCAGCAATTTAAGCACTTAGATTGGAAGAATCAAATGAGAAGAAAGATGAGGAAGGAAAGGCAAGCATAAACTTAGTCCACAACCAAAATACTTTTTGTCTCAACCAACACGAGCAGTTTAAAGTTGGCCACATGCCCAAATAAATTATTTCCCTGAGATATCATTTCTATCTCAAATGTGATCTCCCTAAAAAGTAGGATATTTGATTCCAATAAAATTTTCCAATTAACAACAATTTATTAGCGTGTTACTTTTTCTGCCAAAGATAATTCACCCCCACCACATTTAGCGCCTTACTAAATCAAAATTTACCTGTGGATAAGCAATGATGCTTTTAGGAGTCACTAAGCAGGCTGCTTTGGAGAAAGACTCCTCAGCATACTGTCTAAGATACAAAAAGCAATTGCCATGAGTATGTGGTGATTCAAATGCCTGGCAAGTCACGTAAGACAAGAGTGAGATTAAAATCCTGAATATCATACTGAGAAGTTTATTAATTTCCTTTTAATGATCACTTGCCAATAAAAAGTGTATGCATCACATTAAGCCTATAGTCTATCAAAGAATACAACCAATAAATGAAAGCGAACCACCACAAAACCAAGTCAATCCAAAATAGAAACTCAATAAGATTCATAAAGATATAACCTTGTCAATATTCACAATTGGGGCATATTTATCTGTCTGTGTCTTTTCCTTATCAAGAAGAAAGTAAACTCTAGCATCCAGTTTAGAGGTCTCATGCCATGATTTTACAGCAGTTTCCATGGTCTCAACAAGGAATGTAAACATGTCCTTCCAGCACTCTTCAGATCCATATTTTCCAGACTGCATGGGAAATATCTCAATTCTCATTTGGGGAATTTAAAATTATGCAGATGTGTATGGGAAATAAATTTAACCACGTTATAAATATCAATATAATGGAATCAATATTAAAGCAAACAATACAGAACATCTCAGAAGAGAGAAGAAAAACTACCGATCAATAGAGTAAATGTGAGAATTAGAATTCTCATTGGAATTGAAATTATTAACTTTTGTTTGTTCCAAAACATGGAAAAGAATTCAATTCTTGAATGAATTCTGATTCTTAGCTTTCCACACAAGCTCTAAAACTTTCAAGTGGAATTAATAGCTGTGTCTACACATAAAACTAGAGCATAAAAAGGATGAAGAAAGTGAAGTTTTAGCCATGGAAGAAGATAATAGGGACAGGTGGAAGAGTTACTTTAGCTAGGTCTCAATGAAGGATAGAGACTCTCAATGGCTAAACGCTAGGGAAAGGGACCTAAAGTTATACCCTATAGTTTCTGGAATTTAGTGAGGAGGATGGATAAGCAGTGGAACACTGATGTATTGGATTGTCTAAGAGAAACATAGAGATTGGGTTGCACCAACGGTCAACATCTAGTCTCTATCTTTTAGGTTGAACTTAGATGTGCATATTGAACGTATCCAGGAATGAACGCCAAGGTGCATACCTGTTGTATATGATATCATGATATGCTCATTCTTAGAAAAGCAAGAGAGAAATTAAATTGGAAATTAGTGCTGTAGAAAAATATTTGAAGCACCTACTTTTTGTTAAAAGAGAAGTAAAATGGAGTATACAATATACAAGTTTAGCAAATGGTGCACTAATTCTATCTTAGAGATGAAAATTTGAAGACCGTAACAAACACAAATCAAACAGCTTAACTATCTTGAGTCTATCTACAAAATGATGAGGACATAACATAGAGAATTCAAGGTAGGCCTTTGAAATGGAGGAGTACTTTGGGTTTGTTTGTTATAGAAAATACCGTTCAATGTCAAGGAAAAATTTTAAAGCAGATCTACAATGTTGCGTGGGATTCAATTTCTGACACTAAAAAGCCAAAAGGTGAAATTCTTGCAGGGTAAGAATGTTATGTTGGATAAGTAGCAGTGTTTTTAAATTGTGGCCACGGCAGCACCATGGCATTATGGCATGGCGGTGTTTAGGCTAACCGCCATCTTAAGTGTGTGGTGTTGTGGAAATGCCATTGGACAAATGACGGCCAGATTGGCGGTGGCGCCGTTGTGATCCAATACAGATATGGCGGAGATGGCATGTCTTATTGGAATTTCTTTTAAATTAGAGGGTCTTTTGGTCATTTTAATACCCCTAAGCCTAACATTTGTAAGACAAACTCCTCTCTACTCTCTGTTGTTCACTCCCCTCCTCCTCCATTGCTTGACTAAGACAAAGAATTGGGATGCTGACAGCATCACCACCAACAGCATTGTCACCGTTCTGCAGAGGAAGTCCACGATGACGAAGCAATAGAACGTGACAGAGTCACAGAACATTGACAATGATGGCGCCATGGCCTGCAGAGGAACACAACAATGTTGAACGTTGTTCCTGAATCTGCTTCTCTATGGTGCTTCCTTTTTCTCTTTATATTTTGACCCTCAAGATTTTGTTTATCCATTCTAAACCCTTTTCTCTATTCTAAGCCCTCTATCATTTTTTCTGTTCCAAACACTCAAATTAGTTCTGCTGCAGCTTAGCTATATTAATATTTTGTCAATTTGATATTAGTTTTAATCTTTAATATTGATTATTATAACATGGATAAATAGTTTTACATTATGATAATAAACTATTAGTAGTTAGTGGTTTAGATATTATTTTTATCTTCTAGTAGTTTTATTTATATTTTCTAGATTATTTTAGTATTTATTTGCATACAGTTTATATATCTTTTTAATGTATCCGACATTTGCCAAAATAGTATCAGCTATAACCTCATGCCGGTATTTTACGCTTCCACCATGAGTAGCCATCAGCCATCAAAAACTATGATTAGTAGACGCATTAAATAAGATGCATTTAAAAAATAATGCAACATAGAAAGATGGGGTGGCATCTATGCCTAGTGTGAGCTTGGTTTTTTGTGGTTTCAAGGAATTTTGTTAATACTTTTCAGTGTTATTATGGTGTTTCAATCTTCAGGCTGTTTACAGATTTTAGCAATCTTGGATTACTTGGTTTGGCTATCAGACTGGGTTAAACTTAGCTACACTCATATTCTTAAGCTTGAATTAACAATAGAAGCTGGTCCAAAAGATCAGTTTTTTCCTCTTCAGTGCATTTGACATTTGTCTCATTATCTTCTCTCCTCTTCCCACCTGCCCCCTAAACCCCAACCTTAAAAACAAAACAGATGTTCCTTTTTCATTGTCCTTCCCTCATACCTTTTCTAAATCATATAAATTGATTAATGTAATAGACACACTAACAAACCACAGGACAATTGAAAACTCATACTAATAGTACAAGATTACATGGATACTAACCAATTCAGGTTTCAATGCTTGTAAATGTTTGGCCATGTCGACATTAGATCTCATGTTCTCCACTTCTTGAGCTCGCTTACCTTCCCTTACTAGTTGGTTTATCCTCTTTATCTTTTTTGTTACTTCTTGACTTTGCGGGTTATACTGCAAAGCTATCTCAAAGGCAGCCAATGCCTACAAATATGTAAAGAAGCAAAAGTATTAGTAACAACCAAAAAAAATGGTTTGGTTTATGAAATGGTAAGGGAAAAGGCAATCATAAGCTTACATCATCATATCGCTTCATGGCTTCTAATATACTCCCCTTCCTGAAATATCCCTGCATGTAGCATAGCTCGCAAACTTGTTACAATTTTACAAGGGTCAGACACTCTTAACATTAAGAAGATTAGCTAAAAGTTTACCTTTTCCCATTCTGGTTTTAATTTTATTGTCATCTCAGCATCATCAAGAGCTTTGTTGAGCTTATCCAATTGCAGCAATGCTGCAGCACGATTACTGGCAGACAATGTAAGACAACACATCGGACACAATATTTATGCATTAAGTTTGACATAAAATAATAAGAAAGAAGAGAACAGTATCTTCTACATATAGTCATATACACTTATAGAATGGCATATATTAGTAATTATCCCGAGCTATGTGCAATCTAGCAATAGGTATGAGCTGAAGCTAAAATTAGTTGTTTGCGCCGCTAAAGCACATCCCAAACATCTAATGAAGGTCAAGCAAGAAAAAGGATATTGGAGACTAGACCCATATTTTATGTCCCCATTTCAGGATGTACAGAAAAAGTCTTGCAACCTTTACAACCAAAAGAGTCTCTGTATGTACTATCTGGATTTCTGACATACTAACAACCAAAAATGGATCAACATCACTAGTCACACAACTGAGATGCACAGGGCAATGACTTAACCAACACAAAGGTCTCGCCTAACAGCTGCCAAAAGTGGAATTCAGAAACTCAGGTCACAAACTAACAGAATCACTTCAACCAAAAGTTCATAACTTACAACAATCGAAGAAACACAACTAACATAAGGGGAAGCCCTGTGCACAAGCATCTGCATTAACACAGAGTCAGGGAAGAGCCACACCCAAAGGGTGTAACATACGGGATACAGCCCAAAATTACATTGGGTGCTTCCACTGGATTGAACCCGTGACCTGAAGGGCTCACGCAGAGACATCTCAACAGTTACTATAAGGCTCCCATTCAGAAACACAACTAACAAAAAACACTAAATTAAATACAGAAAGAGAAGACGGAGAGAGAGAGAGAAGGGGGGGGGGGGGGGGGGGGGGGGAGCAAAACAGAAACTCACTTCCTATTCAGTTTTCATTTCTCAGAACAAGGGCACAGAGGAAACCAGAATATTTCATCACAATGCAAAGGCAGAATTTGAAATCCCAACGATTGAAATAAAAAGTAAACAAATAAAAAGGGCATCATTTTGAGAAATTAAGTAACAAAAAGTAGAGACTGTAGTAATAAGAGAAGGGAGGGGAGGACCTATAAAGAGTAGGGCTTGAAGGGTCTTGCTTAATGGCTTGAGTGTAGAGTGCGGCAGCTTTGAGGTACTTGCCTGACTTGAAGAACTCGTTGCCCTGATCCTTCAGAGACATCTCCGAACTCGATCCGCCTTCTCTTTCCGCCATTAGTGGATGGATGAACCCTTTCAACCTTTTTCACTCACTCACGCACTGTCTGCTGCCCCCCAATGCTTTGCGATTTTCCTTCCTTTTTCTCCTTTCCCTTTTCAAATTTTTTTCTCTTATTTTTCTCACCTACTTTTAACTCAAAATCAAAATTGCAATCCAGACTGCAAACATCGCTATGGGGTTTTACTAAGATGTTTGTTCCTTCCAGTTCCAGCCACCTCCTCTTGGTTCTTTTTTGGTGTATATATAGTAGCAAGAATTCTTTTAATTTTTTTTTTTTTTCTTTTTAGGTACACGATGACAAGATCTGTCTTAGACTCTTAGATGATGCTAATTCGATTTAGGGTTTAAAGTTTGGGAGCCACTCACATAGCATAATGATTAAATCTAGTTTAATATGGCCGGTTTTTTACCAAAATCAACGATCCGGAACGGTTTATATAAACTGAACCGGATCATGCTTAAATTTGTTTTTTTATTCGAAAACCAATCCTTTTTTTTTTTGTCCTTCTCTCACTTTTATTATGCTTGAGCTCTCATTTCTCTCATAGGGATTTGGTTAGCTGGCTCTGACACTCAAGTTCTCTCTTGCTCTCATCTCCAATCTCTTTCACTGTCTCTGATCTCGTATTCAAGTTCGTCGTCACTCTCTGGATCGTCAGTCGCCACCGTTTCGAACTCAGTCATGCTCGTCGTCACGGGCGACAGAAGCAGTAGATCCCAGAACTGGTCATCATTGTTGCTTCCTCACCTTCTATGTAATTTTTTTCTTTTTCGAATTTCTTTGTTTTTCAAAGAACTGAGACTTTGATATTTCTATGTTTTCATAAGGACATTGATATTTTTTGCGGTGTTCAAAGCATAGGTCTCTCTAATTTTCTTATAATTAGTCTATAGTCAATACATTATCAAAGTCACATTTTTTTACTATATGGTTTTTTTAAGATATGTTACTTGTTCGTCTGCTCGAACGTCAGGTGGGTCGGGTTGAACTAGTACTGCAGCAAAGCCTTGAAGGGGTTAGGGCCTGGGCGCGAAATGGGATGATGGTTGGATTCCGGAAGAGGTCGCTTGCCTGGATCAATGGAGTGACAATGTGGTGGGGCCACCTGCAAGGACTCCGATGCTCAAGTCAGTATACGTACAAAAGGCGGCGATTTAGGGTTAGAATAGGTGATGTACCTCTGGGGAGGGGTAGGTCCCTCCCCCTTTATAGTTCGTACTTGGGTAGGCCCTATATGGCCAGGCCCACCTGCCAGGAAGCTTCTGCTAGCTATCCAGGTTCCACGTGGAAGAGGAGGTGACGTGCGGGTCACCTCCTGGCTCAGGTCGATTGACCCATCGGGTCGACTATTCATGCCTGGACCCAGGCCGCTGGTGGGTTAGGCCGGAACAGTGCCCCAACGTGCAAGCTATGGGCATAAAAGCTCGTAGTTGGCGCATTTAATCTACTTGCTTCTGCCTCGATCAAGCTCTCCTGGGGTCGGGAGTCCGTGGTGGGGTCCATGCCCCCAACGCACGAGTTTCCCTCTTCTGTTACAGGAAGTGTCGCCTTGATTCCTGTGTCGAGCATTAAATTCTCATTATGGCTTATTTGAAATTTAGGGGAAAAGCCTATTTTGTCCCTGACTTTTTGCGCTTTCCACTGACAGTTACTATTCCGTATTCCCCCCGTTCGCTCCTTATTTCTTCATTCACTATATTCACTGATTCCGTCATTCTCCTCTTTCTTGATTCAATTGGCACAAGGCCTTCCTGCTGCATTTCCCTGGGGTTCATTTCTCTTCTTTCCTCAATTTTCTGGTAAGTTTTAATTAGCTTAATCTTTTTATGAACGATTATTGTTCTGCTTTTATTTTTGCCATCACCGCTGCATTCCTTTTTCATTGTTAATGGTTGCTCTTCTTTGGGTTGAGCATGCCATTGTTAGGTAGATTACAGGGGGTTACCATTAGGAAAATCGATTTTTACCTCTAATTGATCACAGATTAGTGTACAATAGAGACGTAGCAGAACGTAGCATTAGTCTTCGTCTCCTCTAATTTTCTGACCTCAGCTCCTGAGTTTAACTTTAAGTGGTGCCCTCACTGTAGGTATGACGCAGCGCCCCATCCCAAGAGCTCTCGTAGATCGTTATTCTTGGGTCACCTCCGACGTTAAGGATACAGCTTCCAAGATAACACTCAAGGAGCTCTAGGAATTCCATAACTCCGATCTACTGTGTGGAGGCAGTCCCGAGTAGGAACACTATGAGGCATTCGTTTCTGGAAATCAGGAACACATTTGTCATATAAACATGGATAATCCCCCAGTGGCCGATTGGATGTGGGTGTACAAGCCCATGTTCACCAACTTGGGGGTTCGGTTCCCTTTCTTTCCCTTTGTCATCTCTCTTCTGAACCGGTGTGATGTGGCCCTATTACAGTTGCACCCAAACAGCTGGGCATCCATCCGCTGTTTCGATATGGTGTGCGACTATTGATCACGAAATTAATGTATCACTACAAAAATTTCTTCGGCAAGTATAATGAATAGTCGTCAAGTTAAAACTCACAATAGAGAGAGGTCGAATCCCACAGAGATTAACGGATTAAACAAACAATAGTTGATTGATTATTCTAGTTAGACAAGCATAATTGGATGATGAGCAACAAGAAATGTAAATGACATAAAAGTAAAGAAAAGCAATAAAGTGCAAGAAAGTAAATGGCATAAATGTAAAGTACAAGAGAGTAAAGTGTTGGAAAGTAAATGACCATAAAGTAAATAAGATAGAAAGATAAAATAAACATTGGGATCAAGAGATACTGCATTCTCCGGATTAATTTATTTCATCTCATCTTCAATCATGCAACTCATTGACCTCTTGACAATCATGAGTGATTGAGTCCCAATTCCTTGATAACTCAATCTCCCCAATCTTGATCAATAGCCAATTTCTTGGTCTAGTTGCTCATGAAGAGAGATGAAACTTGTTCCCTGATTATATCACACATCTTCATGGATCCAAGTAATGGGTAGATCTAGCGTCAGTTATCTAATCCCAAAACCCAAATCCACTTAATGTGAGAAAAAATTTCAAGCATGGTTTTATAATTCCTCTTCCAAGGTTCACATAAAACCCAAGTTCATTCAATCTCTTTTCCAAGATGATTGAATGCTAGAATGAAGAATGAAATTTTTTCTAGTAAATCAAAGAAAGATGAATAGAAGAAGAATAATAAAAACAATCAATCCATCAAATGGAAATAGAGCTCTCTTTCCCAATAGAAAGAGCTAGTGATTCATAGATAAAATATTTACAAGTAAGAAAGTGGAAGAGGAGATAAGTGTGGGTGAGAAGAGGGAGTTCGAAGACCCCTCCTCCAATTGTGTCCAGAATAATTCCCTCAATGTGTGTGTGGTGGTCCTATTTATAGCTATCCTAAATTACAAACTCAAATGAAATTAAAAGCAAATTACAATGAAATGAAAATGAATTATTCTAGATGCTTCTTATGGTCTTGATTGGTTGGCAATTGTGGCTTGAATCAGAGTTGGAGTGGGCTTGGTTGAAAGTTTAAGGCTGCAAGGAGAAATTGGCATGCCACTCCTATTGGAAATTGCTCCTAAGAGTGAGACCCATCTTGCAACGCTAGAAGAATGGACATGTTTTGGCCCAAAAATGAATGTCAACTATAGAGTATTATATATTGCTAGAAATCCCTGGATGTCAGCTTTCTAACGCTGCTGGAATTATCTCATTTGGATCTCTATAGCTCAAGTTATGCTCATTTGAAGGTGAAGAGGTCAGTTTGTCAAATACCCCGGTGTGCCATACCCATTCTTGGCGTACCACACCCCTTGTGAAAGTAAAGCTGGCGTGTCATGCCCAAGTTTGGCGTGTCACGCCCAAGTTTGGCGTGCCACGCCCACTGGCACACCCATAGACACACCCAGATTGTGACGCTAAAAGAATGGTCTTTTTCACCTCCATATTTAACGTCCACTATAAAATGTTATATATCGTTAGAAAGCTCTAGATGTCACCTTTTCAACTCCACAAATAGCGCATCATTTAGACCTCTACAACTTAAGTTATGTTCCTTTGAAGATGAAGAGATCAGGCTGTATCTTTGCAGGGACGTGCTGTACTTCTTATGTTTTTGGGGTCAATATCTTCCTCAATTCTAGTGTCCACTATAAAGTGTTATATATGGTTGGAAAGTTCTGGATGTCTACTTTTTAATGGCACTAGAATCCTTTCATTTGGTGCTTTGTAGCTCAAAATATGTTCATTTGAATGGGAGGAGGTCAGGCTGGCATATGCCCCGGCATGCCACGCCCAATCCTTTCATTCAATCTTTTTTGCTGGAATGTTGGCCTGGCGTGCCACGCCCAAAACACCATGTGGCACGCCCTCTTTGAGATCTTAACTTCACAAGCTTGGCGTACCACACCCAGAGCACCAAGTGGCACGCCCATTGATGAGAGTTGGCTTCACAAGCTTGGCGTGCCACGCCCAAAGCACTAAGTGGCAGGCCCATAGTGATGCAACACACCCATAGTAATGCAACTTCCTACCTTCTCTGAAATTTAGATCTAGCGTGCCACGCCTTCTTTGGCACACCCAAAATTTCCTCTTTTCTTCTTTTGGGCTTGTTTTTGTGCTTTTTGCTTCTTTTTCCACCATTTTTACAAAGTTAAACAATTCAAAGAAATCAAAGAAATATACAACTTAAGCATAAAAATACTCAATAATTAAACATAATGAATTAAATTTTGATATGAAAAAGCATAGAAAAATATAACATGATGCGCAGTCATCACAACACCAAACTTAAACTTTGCTTCTCCTCAAGCAAACAAAGAATCATGCAATAAATTTTTGACAAACTAAAGTGAGAAGAGTAGCAATTTTTATGTTCATGGTTGGCTAGTTTCTTATGCATGCTACAATCACAAAAGAGATTCAAATGATTGATGCTTCTATCTAGCTCATTTCATGAAATTTTTTTCTTTATGTTCCTACCTTGAAACAAGTTTTTTATTTTTTTCTTAGCTTAGCTTTTTGGGTGCTTTGCACCATTTGTTGAAAGCAAAGCTACGACTCTAAATGCTTTGTTCTCAAGTATTATCACTTGATACATAAGCACCACAAGCATTTAATTAGAGGACTCTTTAAGCTCATTTTGTTTATTGTCTTTATTTCTCTAATCATTTATGCTTAGAGCCTTGAGCTTTGAGGGAGTGCTTTGCACCTGAGCCTAGCCTTGACTCTAAATGTTTTATTTTCATGCTTTTTGCTTGATACATAAACACCATAAGTACTTGACAAATGAATTGTCATTGGTACTCAGAGCCTTCAACTTTCTCATTCTTTCCCTTTTCTTTTCTTGCCTTATTTGCATTTGCTTCTTCAAATTCTTTATGATTTCAAAAATTTCATAAAATGTCCTAGATGAAAACTTCAATTAAAAAAATCAAAATGCAATTGAGCAACAATAGTCATGCTAGCTTCCCAATACTTATATGCTTGATGAGCGGATATTTTATACGGCATTCTCATTCCCTACTGAGAACGTGTGGTTTATTCTCACCCCAAAATCTTCCACCCTTTTAGTGATACAGGTTCGAATATTCAATAAGATGTTGCAGATGATTAGTAGATTTACTTGTGATTCCTGTTGTTTTTATAGAGTTCCCTCGCCCTTGTTGCTTTAGCTTTTATTTTATCCAGAGGGATATGTATTATATTCGAGTTTTTATATTGAATTTAATTGTATAGCATCTATTATTATTAATAATTATGTGATTATTATTGTTTGAAGATCTTTGATATATGATTTTAATTACTAAAAAACAATTTCTGGAATTTTCTTAAAAACTGAAATGCGATATCGACGTAAAGGCTCAATATTAAATAGATAATAAAAGAAAACAGGTTAGTAGCTCCTTACTTTTGGTACGATCATGACAACTAAAAGTTAGGGTGTTACATTATGGTATCAGAATAGTTTGTTCTTGTTAGAGCCTTGGAAATGGACTGACTATGTTTCATTGCATACTCTGAGTGTCTGTCATGCTTAGTGACTTGCTCTGATAATAAGAGTTTAGATTTTATATGTATGACTATCTGTTGAGTAATGCTGTTAGCTTACCATTGCATTCCTCTTGGTATTAAGTCTGGCCAACTTAATACTAATGATTTATGTATATGGGAACACTAATGGATTGTCATGGACAAAATAGAGGTAATAGGCAACACATGTTGCGGGATTTGGGAAATGTTAGAGGTTGCATCTCGAGGTTACTTGGTTGCGTATTTTGTTCTTTCATGGTTTACTTTGAAATTCTTGTTTCAGATTTCTTTCTTGAAAAATAACTTGATTCCTCTCCAACCCTGTCTTTTATTCATATGCATTCCCGATGATCTTAACTGCATATGCCAGCTTAGATTCTTTGTTCTTCTACCTTTCTTGAATGTGATTGTTTCTCTTATTTCAAGTCCTACCTCTAAAGCGTATCCTTACTTGATTGTGTTCTTCGATGTTTGCTTGTATCCTTTTGGGTAAATTCGAGAATAGTATAGTACCACGTGCAATCTTTAGGTATAGCGAGCGATGTGTTAGTTCTTTGGTATGCGTTTTGTGGATGCGGAAAGTAAAGGCTATGAGTTTGCGACGTCATAGGAAAATGTGGAGTTTGATTCACGCAAAAGAGTTTGCGGATGTTGGACATGTTACCATATTAGGTTGTGAGGTGATGGATGATGTTGAAAATTCTCGGAAGATTTATTTGACAAAGTGTGGATGGGAATAGTGAGGTTACGTCATGTTGAAGTTTAGGGAATTTAATATCTGGAGTCAGTACGAAATCAGTGTTGTGAACATTAACCACGTTGTTTTAACGCCAGCCTGTTTTGTAATCGTTTACATTGAGCTACAAGCCTCACACTTATACCCTTATATCTCTATAATGAGAATCCTATTATTTGAAACTGTATGTATGTATATCTATATGTTAAGACTTTTTGCTTTTCCATCAAATGTTTAAAAAGTAAAGGGTTGAAACTAGGTACTATTTTGTGTATTACGTTAAATTTTCGAGGACGAAAATTTTTATAAGTGGAGTAAGATGTAAGACCCCAAATTTTTAAAAATTAAATAATAAATTAATTATGACTTATTTTATTTATTCAGGATATTATTTTCAGAAACTTTTATATTAATTGGATATTTTCTTATTAATGATTTGAAAGCTTGAATAATAATAATAATAATAATAATAATAATAATAATAATAATAATAATAATAATAATAATAATAATAATAATAATAATAATAATAATAATGAGGATTTTAGATATATGGTTTAATTTGAATAATTAGACTTTGAACTCTATTTTATGATTTTAAGAGAAATTAAGTTGACTATCTCTATTTATTTGAAAATTAATAATTAAATAGTAATTTTCATAAATGAGTGCTGGACTAAAAAAAAGGATTTTCAATTACTATATACCCCAAATTTTTATTAAAATCACCAAATTACTCTAAACCTAACTACACAAAACCCTAACCCTAATTTTTATCCTAAATCTAGCCGGCTTACCCCCTTCCCTTTCTTCCGTAACACACACAAGACATACATGCAGCCACAATAAGGAAAGAAATAAACGGAAAGAGAGAGATATCTAAGTGAGGGGAGGGAAAGAAGGAGAAAGGAAGGAGAGGGGGGAGAAGGAAGGGGACCGCGCTAGCGCCGCTAGGCCTCGTCGCCGCCGTCGTGCCATTAGCCCTTGTCGCCGCCATCGCGCCACCACTAAGCAGATTCATTCCATCGCTTCTGCCACTGTCTTCTCTACGCGCGGTCGTCGAAGTCACTGGAGGTGAGAGAGAGAGAATCGCAAAGAGAGAGAAGGATGTGCTACCGCCGCTAGAAGGGAGGGTCTTCGTCTACGCCGATGACGTTGCTGTTGTTGGAGGACGTCGCCGAGGAGCGGAGCTACCGCTGAAGACCCGCCGCCGTTCAGCTTCGTCCTGCCCACGTTTGGTCCGCCGTAGGGGGATGAAGGCCGACCGAGACAGTATGTCGTTAAGGAAGGGAAGACGTTATCGTCGTGTTTCTTGGTCGCCGGTGATGGAGTTGCGTCACCGTCAACCCTATGGGCTGTTTTGACCGCTGCTGATAGAATCCACTAGAGTTGTTCGGGGGGTTGATGCCGTTCAGTTATCTCGATTCTTTTTTAGTGCAGTAAGTTGTTCTCCTTCGAAACTCTTATAGTCTCTATTCAGCTATATGTTACTGAGGATTTTGCGGCGTTATTTGCCATAGGGTTGAGTATTGGTGCTTGCATGTCATGTTTGAAGTCGCTATTGTTGCTTTAGAAATGGTCAAATGTTGTGGCTGTTGCAGGACGCAAGGAAAAACGGGTTTTAACACGTTTAGGTTTTGTGAGTTTCGACGAGCTGAGGCATGGGATTTATTTTAAAAATTAACTGTTTTAATTTATGAATGCCATTGAAGTTTAGTAAGTAACTGCAAATAATTTATAATTGTCTTGTTTAATTAATTGATAAAAATTGGCCAAATTGAGATTGTTGGTGATTGTGAATATGATTGAATGTGATGAAATTATGTTGAGATGGATTTGTGGCTGTGTTTAAGGATGATGATTGTTATGGATTTTCTGATTATTTTAGAATTGCTGAAAATTCTGATTTTAGTTAATTATGTCAAATTGGTTGCTATTGAATTGTTCATTTGATGACACTATGATGGTTGTTAATATTGGTTTATAACTAATTAGGTTTGGGTTTGAAAAGGGTTAAAGGATTTAAAGTTTGATTACTAAATCAATTTTCTTGAAACCGGAATTTTAAATATAAAAATAGTAGTTTTGAAAACGAACTAGTAATTTAATAGTGAACGAAATTGTGTGAGGTTAAAGGCTGATTTTTAGGAAATTAATTATAACTTTTGACGTTATACTGGGCTACTTTCAAAGAATGGTCGATGGAAATTCTGAATGTTATCTGATGAAAAAATGATAGTCGTTAAACTAGTTTATGATGAGTTGTTTATTGAGAATCTATTGTTATGATAACTACTGATGAAAAGAGCTGATGATTTGTTGAGAAAGAGGGAACCTGTAAGGGTGGTTAAGCCCGAATTTTAGAGGAAATACTGCCAAATTTATATAAAATTGTAAGACTTTATTTAAAGTATTATTTAAAAGTGAATTTGATTTAAGAATATTATTTGATTTTGATTTATTACAAAAAGAATTTTGTTTTCAATTCGATTTATTAAGAAAAGTATAATGCTTTAAACTCAATCTTTTGAGAAGGGATTTTGCTTTAAGTTATGTTTTGAGTTGGTTTGATAAGAAAGAAAAGAAGAACGAAAAATAAAGAAAAAAGAGATAATTAAAGGAATCTCTGCCACATGAGAGCAAAGAACAAAGATTAAATGAATATATTAAGTAAAGGAATGTCTGTCACAAAAGAGCAGATGTGAATTTGTTTGGGCCTTAGTGCCAAATGTATAGTGGGAACACCCACACACTGAGAACTGTTTTCCAGATGTAAGCACATTGAAAGTCACATTATATGCGGCTTAACTGTAAGACTTATATAAGCACACTGTATGCATCTGAAAAACCATATCTGGAACTCGTGCCTGGGTAATATCGGGAGCGGGTAGGCAACCGATACATGAGCTCATGGCCTGCGTTAGGGATAGACATGCATCATGTTATTTGTACATTTTCTTTTAATTGCGCTTGCTTGTCTTATTTCTTTGTGATTATGTTGTTTGTCTTGTTGTGACTTGCTTGTATATTGAATTGAATCTCTTGCTTGTACTATTAGTTTGTGAATGTATTAAAGTGATTACGAATTGACATTTTGACTAAGAATTAATTATGTGGCTCATAGATGGGTAATATGACTAGTTTTATATTTAAAATTTGTTTTGAGTTTAATGATTTTATAAAGAGGTAATTAGTTAGCTAAAGTAAAACCAAGAGTATTTTCAAAGAGTTTGGTAAAAATATAGTTTTATTGAGTAAAGTTAATTATTTGCATTTTATTTCATTACTTTTACGGTATTTTCATTCCCTACTGAGAATGTGTGGTTTGTTCTCATTCCAAAATCTTTCACTCTTTCAGTGATACAGGTTCGAAGATTCAATAAGATGCTGCGGACAATTAGTAGATTTACTTGTGATTCTTGTTGTTTTTATAGAGTTCCCTTCCCCTTGTTGCTTTAGATTTTATTTTATCCAGAGGGATATGTATTGTATTCGAGTTTTATATTGAATTTAATTGTATAACATCTATTATTATTAATAATTATGTGATTATTATTGTTTGAAGATCTTTGATATATGATTTTAATTACTAAAAAACAATTTTCTGGAATTTTCTAAAAAACTGAAACGCGATATCGACGTAAAGGCTCAATATTAAACAGATAATAAAAGAAAACAGGTTAGTAACTCCTTACTTTTGGTACGATCATGATATGCTAAAAGTTAGGGTGTTACATATTAGGTGAGTATAGAGCCTAGGCTAGCCTGGGTACCAGCTTAGGGACTTTTTGAACAGGTCAAGGACTGGGATGTTGTATGTATATATGTATATAGTTATTACGTAGTTACTTATAGGGGTGTCCTAATTAAGATCTATGTTCTAATAAAGGTTGAATGACTGAATGTTGTCAAATGCTTGAGATGTATGTATATATATAAATGTGTGTTTACTTTTAACTACTTATCTTGTTGTTACTTATGATATCATCAGTGTATGTTCATGATTGTCAACTTAAACGTTTAAAAAAAAGTACCTCGTAAAATAACTACGCTTTTAACAACGAATCATGCTCATATATAAAGTAATAGATAATAATTAGGACGATAAGTTGGTAGCACTCAGTTTCCAGTATGATCTAGACATACTGAAAATTGGATCGTTATAGTGGACATAGAGTTGAGTGTGCGTACGCAAACATTGTCTGTGTACGCACGCATTTGAGCGTGTGCCTCATTTAATGCAACACGTGATCAGCGATTTCTAGTCCATTTTAGACCCAATCTAACTCATTTCTGATACTATTAAACCAAGGATTGAAGGAGAATGAACTAAGTAGTCATAGTTGTAGGCTTTTATCATGTTTTGGGTGATTCTAGAGAGAGAAGCTCAACATTTCTCTAGAATTTTAGGATTTTATCTTAGTTTTCTCTCTAGTTTGAGGTTTTGATCTTACTTTAGTTTAATTTGCTTTATATTATCTTGTTCTAGCATCTTAAGTCTTACTTGTTAATTTCCTCTATTTTGTTGCTTTTATGTTCATGAACTCTTGTTAATTTTAATTACATTTAATGCAATTTGATGTTTTGTGTTTTCTTAATGCTTGATTGAGTTATTATTACTATTTTCGTTCAATTGGTAGTTTAGATTCTATTATTATTGTAATTTACCATTTTTTTTTCTTTCATGCATTGCAAGTGTTTGATAAAATGTATCTTTTTGTTTTTTGAGTAGAATTTTGTATTTTTAGCTTAGGTTCGTAATTTGGGTGACCTTGAGTTATTAATGTCTAAGTTGATTGATAATTTAGTGATTTTAATTAATCTTGTTTCAATTGACGCTAATTTTTTACTAATTCAGTTAGTAAGTTGATTAGTTTTTAAATTATTAACCAAAAAATTAAAATACTAAAATAATAATTTAAAAAATAATATAAAAATTAAATTTCATTTTTTTAGGTTTTATATTTTGAAAAGATTAAATAATTTTTTCATTGTCAATACAATCAAATGTCTCTCTTTTTATATATATATTGTTAAATAATTATTTAAAAATTTATCTCTCATGATTACGAAATCGATTCTTTATAATATTTATATTTAAAAAAAATTTTTCAACTGATGTTATCTCAGAAAAAACTAAAATTAACTTAAATAAAAAACACTAGTAATAAATAGTATTATTTTGATTTCTTATTTTATTATTATTATTTATTTAACCATTTTTTATTTAATAGTCAATATAAAAAAGTTGCAAAGAACTAGATATATATTAAAAAAAAGACCCAAAAAACTAGATATATATATTAAATATATATATTCTAAAAAAAATTTTAAATGTCATATTTTGATGTAATATTTTGCAAGTAATACTAAAATAATAAGATCTTTTCATTCTTAAAAAATTATAATTTGATGTCAAGTGAATTTTTTTAAAATTTTTTAATTGTGAATGACTAAATGTTTTTAAAAAATAAAAAAGAAAAATTTAGAGATCAAATTTTGCTCTAAATATTTTTTTGCATATTTTAAACATTTATTCAAAGGTTGACAAAATAATTTAGATTAAATGGATATGTTTTTTGTTAAATATGATTTTTTTCATTTTTAATAAATATAATATTTATTAGTTATTCTTATTGCAATTTTCAAATCATTCCAGAATTATTTTGTCTTTGCTTGAATCTTTTGGATACTAAATTAGTAGTTACATCTATTTTGAACAAATAATTATATATATATATATATATATATATATATATATATATATATATATATATATATATATATATGGCACAATAGTGATATTCACTAAGTATATAAACAGATTTTTTCAAATTTTATATTTATTTATTAGTTGCAATTATAAAATAACAAATCTATAATTATTTCACTCCTTCTTTTTAAATGTTATTGTAACAAATTCATTTAAATTTTGAATTACCATTTATTTTTACATAATTGAAGTTGATGAGTGAAATTTAATTATAGTTGAGTCAAATTTAATTATATAGTGGGGACAAATAAATTTTGTTACTATATATTAGTTAAAAAATTTTAAACTTCACTGGGGGCACTTACCCCCACATTCATCAACATAAATCTGCCCCTGACGAAGTGAGATTGCTCTTTATGACTATCATGTTGTGGTTAGTAACAAGGATAGTGATCCTTGACCATCAACCCTTGACAAGAGCTTTCTTAATTAATTTCTTTTATTGCCATAGTTTAATTACTTTTGATATTTAGTTATTGTTTGTTTCTTTAATTCCTTATTATTTACATTCCTTGTTATTGCTATCAATTCCTGATTTTTCTCAAAGCCAATAATTGAGCACTTGATTACAATTTCTATAGAGAACGACTCGGAATTCTACTCCTAATTATTTTTGTTTGTATTGTGACAATCTTTTTAAAAATTGATTGAGGGTTATTCTTCGGTTTGGACTATGCTTTTAATGAAGTTTTTTTTTCTATTGAGAAATTCTAAACCGGCATTAATCTCTACATCACATTCATACGCGACTTTGTCCCATTTTAACCCATGCGTATGCGGACAGGGGGCATGCGTACGCATGACCCCTGTTTTGTTGAAAACTTATTTTTTTGAAAGTTCAACAGTTCCTCTAACTTTCTAAACTTCTTTAATTACTATTTAAGACTCTTAGCTAGTAATTAGGCTTTGAGAGTAGTAAGGATGGGTTAAGTAACTCAATTAGATATTTTCTCTTAATGAGTTTAGAATACGGTGGCTTACACTTAGAAAGTTCAGTGGATGGAATGACTTTAGTAGATTGGCGGAGTTTTGAGATGATAATTTATCGAGACAAATGAATGATTGAGGTTGTTGGAAATTGATGAGATGAGTATTAAAGAAATTGTGCTATATGAGCAGTGATCACTGAGTCTGATTATATACTATTGATATGCTGAGATTTGGTAAGTTGCTATGCGACTGACAAAGATGGTGGTTAATCCTGCTTGTCGATATTACGGCGCCGGCATGAGAATGGCGGTTAATCTCACTTATGTTGAAATGTGAGGTTTGAGGTTGAGGATCCCGCTCGCATCCTTTCGAGTCGCAAGAGTGGGCTGGGAACTATATCCCTGGGGTACCAATTATTCGTGACCAAAAGGCGACATTCCAAGGGGATGTGTCGAGTTGGCAGTTGAACCAACAAGTGATATCACGCCCAATAGGACAGGCATTCATCATATGCATCTTCTATGTGTTTGCTTGTTTTTCTTACTTGCATCCATTGCCTCCTAAGTATATAACATGCTTACTTGCTAATTGTGTTTCCTGTTGTATATGTATATTACTTGTGTTTTACTTACTTGTATTTATATGTGGTTTCTACTGGGATTGGAGAGGTTCGGTAGGTGATGGTGATGGGATCGCATGGAGGATAGGTTGGCAAAGGCTGTGGGACAGCGGTGTTTTTGTTAGTTAGAAAATCCTTAAGAATAGATAACCCTTTTATGAATTTTTATTAAAATACTGCAAAGTTTGAATCTTATGCATGTGGAAAGTTCTAGGATTGCCTTTGGCTCCCCAAAACCTTATATATTATCTATTGGGCAATGTTACCATACTGAGAACCTCCGGTTCTCATACCATATATTGTTGTTGTTTTCAAATGCAAGTCGCAACCCACCTCGGTGAGTTTGCGGATGGTGACAGAGCGGAGGATGGCTCTCTTTTGTATTGTGTTCATTTTGATGTAGCTCTCACTTTTGTATATTGTATCGTGATACCTTAGAGGCGTAACTTTGAGCGACAGGATGTAACTGTTTTAACTTTTAGAAACTCTGCTGTATTTCTATTTTGGCTAGTCGGCCTAAACTCCGCAGGCTGTGACTAGTCCTCTTTTGTATACTGTATATATATATATATATATACTTGTTTATTCTATTTATCCTGTTTATCTTTTGTACCTATGCGTTTAGTTGTCACGTGTGAACGCTTCACGCTTTTGTATCTCTGTGTTTTTGCGTCTTTGAGCTTTTATTCCTTCATTGGGCTTCTAGTATATTACATTCTTTGATTATATATTATTGTATGAGTTTTAGAACTGTTGTGGCGCTTTGTCGCCCTTTGCCAGCTCGAGGTAAAACTTAGGGTGATAGGGTGTTACAATGCATACACATGGATGATGCGTATGCACGATTGGCAGCTTTGCACAATCTTCATTTCTTCATGAATTCTCTACTTTTGTATGCTCTTCTTCTATCTTTTCAAGCCATCCTTGCCTTCGAAATCTTAAATCATTCAAACAAACATTTCACGGTATCGAATGGGATAAAAAATAGAATTAATTTGACACTTTTAAAGCATAAAAAGCATGTTTTAATCAATTAAGTACAAGTAGGAGAAAATTCACAAAATCATGCATTTACAATGAATAAGTGCAAGTTAAATTGATAAATTATACTCTTTTTAACCGAAAAATTCATCATAAAATATAGGTTTATCACTCCTTGAATTATATGTTATAATATATAGATTGCTTTGAAGTTTTGATGTTTCCTCCTAGGATTGCACAACAAAGACATTATTTCTGAGTTAGCTATCAAATATGTTGAGTTCTTGGTGATAATTGACACATGAGCTCATAACCAAGATTGAAAATATATATGCATCATACCACATTTATTTGCTTATTACTTGAAGTTATTTGTCTGTATGTTTGTACTTGAATAATTAGAATATGTGTGATTGTTTAGGAATAGTTGGTTCTAGTAAAGGTAGGGGAATGGGCTGTAATGTTTCAAGGAAGGGAGTTACCAGATGATGGATTTGAAAAGGACAAGAACGTGAATATTATGTTCCATGATCGGAAAAAAAAAAAGTAAACAGTAGTAGAATTAAATTGGTTAATTATGAGAAAAAGGTAATTTAGAGAAGAAAATGGTATTGAAGAGGATGAGTTATAAGAGAATAGCAATTGAATTCTAAAAGTTTAGAAGAACAAAAAGAATTTACAAGAAAAAGATTCATAAAACAAGCATTAATCAGGTCCTATAAAGCAATTTATATTTTATATCTTTTTATGATAATTCTGAAACTTCTATTGAGATCGCATGGTTTAGTTCTCAACTCCTTATATCCTTACATTTTTCATGAAATGAATAAGAAAGCTTTTGAGGGGTCGATAAGCCCTGGAAGTACAGTACAGTAGTTAAATTTAGAATATACTTGTATTTAGTTATTTTTATGTATTATACGTTAAATATATAAGTATATGTATAGAAGTATAGTTGATGTATTTTTATTTATGACAATGAATGTAGTTGTTTGAATTGTAGTATTTGTTCATTTTCTTATTATGTTATGGGGGTTCAGCTATATTTTTATATTAGTTGCCAAAGACCTAACACAACCTTCCTCCTTTATCCGGGCTTGGGACCGACTATGTACCGCAAGTGTAACATAGACGGAATTATGGTTGAATTTTTGGAATGTATGGATAAAAAACTTTACTCTATTTTAAGTTTCGTTTTTAAAAGCTCCTATAATATGTAAATAAATAATATAATAAATACATATAATATACTGTAACTTAAGCGTAATATTTTGGTAATAAAAATATTATATTTTACATTATCAACCGTTAATGAAAATTATTAATAGTGTGACAAAAGAACAAATATAATTAATTTATAATCTTTGAAAAACAAATTTAATTGATAAAATTTTTTAGAGATGAAATTTAAATAACTTATTTTTTTTGGAGATTAATTTGACTATTATCCCAAATTCTATAGTTCAAAATAGTTTGATATATTATAAAACCAAAAGAATATAACATCTTAATAATCGGGCATTTGTAAAATTTTTTATATTTGATTGCTAGAAAAATAAGATTAAGTTTTAAAGGATAAGTTATTAGTGTTATTGTTGTTTTAAAATTAAAATTGTAATGCAGCTATTACTATTGGAATAGACTTTGGGACCACTTATACTATTGGAATAGACTTCGGGACCACTGGGCTTAGCTCAATTTATCCCTAATTACATTTTATAACTAGTGAGTAGTCACATTGTAGACGTTTTCTTTGCAAGTTAAATAAATAGTTTTATGTTTTCAGGCTGCGTTAATATTTCCGAAAAAAAACATGGTTAGTATGTTTGCACTCTATCAACGGAATCAGTTAAAAATAATCAATTCTCTGTACAGCACTAAAGTAAACCAAGATCATTCTGTTCATTACATTCTTTTAATTACAAAAATCGATTATCCATAACTAAATAAACAAATAGGAAATAGCCGTCGTAATTCAAGAGTCAACTGGCCCCAATACGATCAACCATTACTTGTGCATTAAAACATTGAACCTTCAAAGGAAAACGGTGGGATGAGAGTGGTAACGAGGAACTTGATAAAAAAAACGAAGAAATAAATGAACGAAATCGCAATACTGAATGAAATTTATAGTTTTAATGTCTCCCTGAAACCAATGCTGAAGCTATGTTCTACGCCCTTTCTACCAACCATGGGAAGGCTTCCATTCTGCATCATGGCCACAAACTCATTATAATCTATGCGCCCATCCTGCATTCCATTAACCAGAGTTGATATCAGCCACAACTTGATAGAAGCATATTCTTCAGGTGTCGATGTGTTCAACTTCTAAGAAAAAACTGGATAGACCAATGAATGCTTCATCTAAGGAGTACATTTGATGTTTACTCCGAAAATTTAGGGACTATAATAATAATAACAAGGCCTAAAGTCCCTGGTATATGCATTAAATGAGCTGCAATATTGTGCAAGTATTTCTCTTCGTTCTCTAAGGGAAGAGAGAAATGATGGGTATCAAGTTTACCAGCCTTATTGATGGTGAAGATAAGTTGAGTTAAATAAAAACCGGAGCCTCACTTTGTATAATCTAAGCCAAATTATATGAAGGAAAAAAAAATCTCAAATGCAATGAATTTCTCTGTTCTCATAGAATGTAAATAAAGGGCACATTAGCCTACTAGCATTCCAAAACTGTAAAGGATCAGATAATAGATGCAAGCCAAGTATCTTCTTAATCAGAAATGTAAATTGGTAAAGTATGGGAGTAATCACTTTTGGATTGATTCTGTGAACTCATTTAAAATAAAATTATCGATCTAGGGACAGTTCGCTCCCTCGCTTTGGAGGATCCAAACTGGTAGAAAGCTCTACGACATGTTTTCTGCTCCAAATTTTAACACTGAAAAGATTTCACAGGTACTACAATAGTTATTAGTGCCCTATAAGAAAATGCTTAAGTTTTTTATATGGGCTAAACCAAAGATATATGGTTTTGATTCCTCTAAAATTTTTGTTGTGGTTTTGATCCAAAAATTATTTAAAGAAAAAGTAGTCCCTAACGTTATCTCATATACACATAAACTTGGAGATGCGTGTTTCTGTAGGATGGCAATAGGAAGTGCCAAAACCACAAGATAAATTTCAAAGATAAAAAACAAAGCCACAGATTGCTAATGTTAGACACATAAAAAATTTAACCCAAAAACTTATCTGCATTCCTATTAATCTAGTGGCAGGGGTAGGAGAACTCTTGAATGTAGACATGAAAGATGTAGAAACAAAATGGACAAGAAAGTCAAGTAGCACGTTTCTCATAATCAAACCAAAACAAAGACGAACTATGATATATATAATTGGAAACTGATTAGTTACTTACATTATCTTGATCGATTTCTTTGATTATCTCTTCCAAGCGGGCATCTTCAATGCCAAACTCATCACAAGCCTGTTGAAGTTCATCTTGGGTAATATAACCACTTCCATCTTTATCAAAGTATGTAAAGGCTGCAAATAAATGATCTTCTCTTTCAATCTTATTAAGATGCAAGGTTGCAGCAATGAACTCGCCGTAATCAATTGTTCCACTGTTATCTATATCAGCCTGCAATTGAGTTAGACATTTAAGTTAGCCTATTAGACAAAAGGAATGACATAAATGCACCAAGATAATTTAATGGTGTAGATCTAAAAGAGATTATTGATATACAATTACGCTAAAATCTATTCCATTGGATTGTCTTGATACCAAAAGAAAAGGTCAGTTGGTCACGTATTTGTTATTTGTTATTTGATATATATATATATCATGCTTGCAATTGTAAGCAGATATTCAATCTCAATTCCTCCTAATTACGCTTATTCCATGTATAATTTTTTGGATTTAATTTACTGCTATCGATTTTATGAAAGCAAGAATAAATACTTACTGCTTGCATTAAATCATAGATCTCAGATTCCTTAAGATTAGCATCAAATCTTTTCAAGCCAGCTTTAAGTTCTTCGAAAGTTATTTGACCACTGTTGTCTGTATCTATCATCTTGAACATTTCCTTTAAGCCAGCTATTTCTTCTTCAGATAAGCTCTCTGCAATAACCTGAGAAAACAAAATTAATAGAAACATAATACATGTTTTCACCATGCAACCATGAAAGCACACTGAAAGTGATTGGATCTGGCAGAAATTAGGGGATTATATTGATGAACTAGGGATTGTAAATCACAATCCTTTATTGGAGTACACTGTTGGATCAAACCAACTGTGGTGAGAATTTTCCTCTCCTGAACTATCACACTTTAACAGAATTTTCTAACTGAATTGAAAACTAACCTACCACTAGTATTTATAGGCAGCCACTAGGACTAGCACTAATACCCCTAAACCTGATAAACTAGCTCAAAAAGAACAAACAAACCTGTTTCTATCATCACTCCCCCCCTGCACAACCACCTTGTCCCCAAGGTGGAACTCAGGAAAGGAGCTCCATTTACTCCACTGCCAACCAGCAATTTGAATTCCTTGTTTTTACAGAGTATGGTTCGTCGCATAAAAAGCATTCGCCTCGTGCATGTTTAACTTTGTACTCCTTATTGCAAAGGCGCCGCACTCCTTGCCGGTTCGGACGCTCCACCCCTAACCCCACACCCATGCTTGCCAGACCCGTTGCAGCCAATGCGAGTACCGGCTTGTTAGTAACGAAGTTCTATGTAATTGACGTACCCACACTACGGCCATGAGCAGTCCGCAGTGCTGGTTCTCCACTTTCTGCGCCAGCTCCATCAGTTCATCCACTGTCTGAAATGTAAATATCCTGCATTCCTCACTCACTTCCAGCTTCAATCCATTCAAGAACAAGTCAATCAATAATTCTGGAGCCAGAGCTCGCAGCGGGCGTGCGTGCATCACAAACTGGTCAATGTAGTAGTCCTGCACGGTGCTGGTTTGTCGCAGCTTCAGCAGCGATTGATAGGGACTATACAACCTCTCAGGCCAGAAGTGACGCAGTAACGCCACCGAAAGGGACTGCCACTACAGCATTGGCACGCCCACCACTGGAACCACGTGAACGTGGCCTTCCACGGCGGACATCGCCACCGCAAGCCACTCCTCTTCTGGCACACGCTTTGAACAAGAACTGCTCCATACGCTCGATCCAAGTCATCGTGTCCTAACCACGAAATATCAGGAGTTCCAGTTTTCTCCACTGCTTCAGCGCAGTTCTACTCCCTTGCAAGCCGCCGACAGCATGGTGCGATGCCGACGAATACCGTTCGTGACGGATCAGAGCGCCTGATCCATGGAATCCACTCATGCATCAATCCTCTGTAGCATCTCTTGCAGTGCGCGGCACAGGTCTTCAAATCACGATTCCATCGCATCCAATCTCCCTTCCATTTTCCGCGATCGCGGTTGTACCATTCACCCCTTCCAGGATCCATGGACTTCTAATACCAGTGATAGGATCTAGTAGAAATTAGGGGATTTTATTGATGAACTAATTACAATCTCTTATTGTACACTGTTGGATCTAACCAACTCTAAGAGAATTTTCCTCTCTTGAACTAACACACTTTAACAGAATTTTCTAACTGAATTGAAAACTAACTAACCACTAGTATTTATAGGCAACCACTAGGACTAGCACTACTACCCCTAAACCTGCTAAAGTAGCTCAAAAAGAACAAACAAACCTGTTTCTATCAGAAAGACTTCCAAAACTAATGCAATTGTTGTAACTATTCACACATTTCAAGCATCAATATCAAGCTCTAATCACATGTCAAACAGCTTAGTTAGTGCATAAAGATACTTACTATAAGAGCCATTTTCTTAAGTTTATTCATAGCAGAAAATTGTTTCAGGCGACTTAGTACAGCAGAATCAAGTGGCTTGTCCGGAGCAACACCATCAACTTGAATCCATGGATGACCTGAAGGGAATTTGAACACAAAAAAAAGATATTCTCTTTTAGATAAAAGAGAGTTTCCTGTGATGTCACAAGTAAAATTCAGAATTAACAGTTGTTCAATTATCTGGATTGGGCTTTTATTGTGCAGAATGAATATGCTTCCCTCATTATTAAGGCAGATCAATCATATGGTATATAGTTCAAGCACAAACATCACATAAGTATTCTGGGAATTCCAACAACGTATGATAGTACAGATATTCAGGCCTTCAATCTTAATATCTATCATAAAATTGAATGGACATAACCATTTACCATTTTCTAATACAATCCTGTTAGCTACTTTCACATATCCTTTTACTAAAGTGAGAATCGAGCATGGAACATATGATCTTTTTGCTTAAATGAGTACAGCTAACTATTCATATTAGGCTAACTCATATAGTCATATATAATACCAATATCATATTATCATGAATGAATGGAAATATATTTACATAGTACTTGATGGGCAGTCATCCGCCTTCTAGGATCCCGAACAAGCATTTTCCTTACTAAATCTTTAGCACTTTCTGAAATTGCAGGCCAGGGATCTGACGAGAAATCAAGATCACCACGCAGAACCTGTTCAAATATTCCTTGTTCATTTTCTGCACCACATATATGAGAAAGCAATTATTCAGTCAGATATGTTAAGGTATATTATAAGACGACTTCAAAATTGCATTTTCCAGCAAAATCCTAAGTATGTGACCTGCCCAAAATGGAGGAACTCCACTCAAAAGAATATACAGGATAACTCCAGCACTCCAAACATCTGCTTCAGGACCGTACCTCTTTCGCAGAACTTCTGGGGCAACATAATATGGGCTGCCAACCACATCATTAAATATATCACCTGAAAGAAAAGATGATCAGATTATCGCACAGAATCATTCTACTATGGAGAATCATTTTATAATATACTGGATAATAAAGTATTAAACCAATATAAAATTTGCAGCATGATAAAGTACATAATCAGAACAAGTCTAAATTAACATGTACGATGTATCTGCAATGTCCCAGGTTTCAAAATACAACTCACAGATTTATAGATATCCCTAATTCAGAAATTTCGAACATTAAACAATATAAATATAATTCAGAGCTGCTAACATCTGTTCTCCAGATCCAGACTTTTTGCAGATCCTAGGAAAAGAGAAAAATCCTTAACTCCAAAGACCTAAACAAAGCTCGCAAAAATTAAATTCATCCAATCTTGCACAATAAATGTTTAAATCACGAGTCATTGCCAAATTGACATGAACAAAACTTTTAATTAGTCAATTGAAAGAACCAAAATTGCAGTTTTATCTTACATTTGATTAATCACAACACAATTATACATATAGACCATGAGAAAATACCTGGCTTAAAGAACACGGATAATCCAAAGTCAATGGTTTTGAGAAGTGCATCCTCAAGCTGATTCACAAAAAGAAAATTCTCAGGTTTAAGGTCTCTATGCATCACACCAAGAGAATGACAAGCTTCCACAACCCCAACTATGGTCCGAATAAGATCGGCAGCCTTTCTTTCAGTATAATGTCCACGCTGAATAATCCTATCGAAAAGCTCACCACCTGCACATAATTCCATCACAACATAAACCGCTATCGCATCCTCATAAGCACCTTTAATGGAAATAACATTTGGATGGCCAGACAAGTGGTGCATTATCTGAATTTCTCTCCTCACATCCTCGACATCCTCGTCAGTTACCAGCTTCCTCTTTGCAATGGATTTACAGGCAAATTCTTGTCCTGTTGCCTTCTCAACACATAAAAATGTTGTCCCAAACTGTCCCTGTCCAAGTTTTCTTCCCAAACTGAAGAACTCCTTGAAATTACCAGTCTCTCTTTGTAAAACAGAATCAACACGAAGCCCTGCACTCGAAACTCTCTTCACAGAAGCTGGTTTCCTGTGTTTACTCTTCTCCTGTTCCGGTTCCATTTCCACTTTTGACTTTGATTCTGGTTTTAATTTTTCTTTTGCCTCATGTTTTGGCATAGTTAACTGCTCAGGAGGTTTGTTCTGGACAGGCAACCCAGATTCAGGTTCATTGGTTGCTTCCTCCTTTACACTTTCTCGATTGGATGCCAATTCATCTGGCGATTGCGACCTCCACATTGCCGCAGAAACCGACTGAAGAAACCCATTTTTAATGCTAGGACCAACACAAGTGTTCCCCATAGTGCTTTACACTGGATTTTCTGGTGGTAATATTTGCGAAGCTTTCATAACTTGGATCTAGGCCTACACCATTTGACTCTGTTAAACACAAGATACAAGATCTGATTGTGATCTTCAAGTCTTTAATAGTGTTGATCTAAGTCAAACCCCATAGTAGTGCACAAGAAATTTGGTGTAAAAGAACAAATCCAAAGATTCAAGATCATCCAACAAAAAGATTGATTTGTTAGGCAGATAAAAACATAAAAAAGTTTTATGCATTAAAGAACCTCAGCCAATAATAAGAAAAAAAAAAGACAACAAAAATAAGAGAAGAGAGAAGCTCAGAAAATTGTTAGAATCAATTTGAAACAATACAAAGAAGAGTTGAACAAACGAAGCATAAGAGTGTAGCAAGAGGTTTAGGCCGACCTTGACTTGGCTAGGTCAGTTGTTCAGGAACGACATGAAAAATGTGTTGAAAATGTGCTGTGTATGTTTTCCGTGTGTTGAGCAAGCTATTTCTTGGTTTATATTTTATATCATCGAAGTTTCCCAGTAATTATTACTAGCGGCTCAACAGGGTGGCTGTTCAGCTGGTTTTTTATTTTTTTTATTTTGTTTTGTAAGAAATTAATTTTTATATTAAAAAAAAATTAATTACTATATTAATTCTTATAATTTCATCAAATTTTAATTAGATTTTTATATTTTTTTAATTCAGTTCTTATACTATTTTTAATTTTATAATTAAGTCCTTTTTAGTATAAAAAATATTAGAATGATTTGAATATTTTTTGTAAATTAAAAATTTAACTAAATCTTTGACCATATATATTTCAGGAAAAATATTCTATTAATTTTAACATTTTTTTATATAAAAATAACTTAATTACAAAATTAAAAGTATAGGAATTGTTCCTGTGATCTAAAACATAAAACTAGGCCAAATAAAGATGAAAGGCCCAACTTTAAAAGGAGGCCTCAATCCCATGCTCAACCTCTTCTAAGATGTCGGACACCAACAGAGGAGCCCAGCTCTACTTGCCCAAACAAGTAACTGCCTCCGGATATCCTTCTGTTACATCTAGAAGGGAGGTCCTAACAGACTCCCAAGATAATGGAACAGTTATCCATCAATAAAGATAGAACTACTCTAATAAAGGTGGTTATCTACTCTACTATAAATATACTGACACTCCTTAGGTATATTCACGTTCTAATCTACTAAAAGCCTGCCAAAAGTCCTTACTAATATAAATATCAGAGTCTCTTGCAGGCACCACCCCCACCTTTTCATGAGAAACTCGGACAAGTGGCACCTCAGCACATAGAGTCGGGCATACAAAAGGATCCGGACCTCACGTCCAGGCCCAAATCAATGTTTCATGTAACCCTCGAAACATTGGCGCCGTTGTCGGGGATTTAGAATTCACCTTTTGATAATGGCGGACCACTAGCGTGAAGACGGCCACACGGCTTATGAATCTGAAGTTGAGCCCCAACTAGAAGGCAATGCCCTTATATTGCCTCCATCGCACCAAACGCGTGAACCCGTGAAGAAGGGCCATATGGAAATCCACGTTCCAATAGGGACTGAATCGGCAAGTGCACCGGGTCGTATTAAGTAATACCTCAGGTGTGTGAGGGTCGATACCACGAGAATTGATTGACTAAACAACAATGGTTGAATGGCTCTTTAGTTAGGCAAGCAGAAAGTGATGTTTTGGAGTTCAAAAGCATTAAACAGTACTTCAGAAAGTAGGAAAGCAAATAGTAGAATTGGTGTGAAATATATATGAGAGAAGATTTAAGATATCGGAGATGTTTATTCTTCCATATTAAGTTTTCTTACCAACTAATTTAATCATGCAAGATTCATCTCATGGCAAACTGTCAATGACTAAACCCTAATGTCTTAGTGATTTAGTCTCCTCTAATCTAGTTAACCGCCAATGTCTTGGTCACTTAATTTTGATTAGACGGTTAGGTTCAATTCTAGTTTATTGGCCTCAAAAATCGTAACTACCCATATATAAAAAGATTATATGTCATGTATCCTGTTAAGTCCAAGTAATTAGTCATTTAAGAGGAATTTACTTTCAAGCTAGTGTTCAAGTGAGATAACTCTTCCAAGAATCACAAGAACGTATATAAAATAAGGATTATTCTTCCCATCTCCCCAGATTCATAAGATAAAGAACAAAAGTAATCTTTGAAACTGACTTAATACATTAATTAAAATAGAACAATAATAGTCTTAATCCATAGAAATAAATAGAACTCCTAACCTTAACTAAGGAGGTTTAGTAGCTCATGCTTCAGAGAGAAAACTAGGGTTTAGAAAATGTGAAAGTGCGGAAATGAGAAGATCCCCCTAATGGTAGAATCTTTTCCCTTTTATATCTAACCTAATTTGATTTGAAACTAAAATAAAATAATAAATCCTAAACCTAAAATGTTTTTTCGTAATTAAGAATAACAAAAATAAAATAAAATAATTAAAAGCTAAATCCAACTAAAGATGCTTCATTAAAGAGAATTTGGTCCGGATTACTGGCGCTAAACGCCAGTTGTAGCATTTAGCGCCTTTGTGGGCAGAAAGCTCTTATTCTTCTCTGGCTTGTTGGCGTTAAACACCAGACTTGGTGTTTAGCATCCTAATAGGAAGAAAGCTTCCTTGTGCTGCTGAGTTGCTGGTGCTAAATGCCTAAGTCCGCATTTAACGCTAGCTTGGCAGATTTGAATTCTTCTCTTTTCTTGCACCAAAAATTTTGCCAAACTGATCTGAACTTCACCTAAAATAATTAAAACATTAAAGCAACTTAAAGTAGCATCCAAAGAGGTTTCAAACACTAAAATAAGACTAAAATTCACTTAATTTGTATCTAAAATAAATAGAAAATATAGATAAGATGCTCACGCATCAAAATTCACCATCCCGAAGATAAGAATCTCCCTCATACAACCAAGATCCTGGACCTAGTTCATGGCCAGGGAAATCAACTGGAACAGTTCGAACATGAAGCTGAGTGACAGCGGGAAGCGAAACGAGAGCTATATGTAACGACCCAATTTCTGGTATGTCATGATCGTACTAGAAACTGAGCGCTACCAACTTGTCTTCCTAATTATTATTATTATTTATTATATGAGCCTGATTCGTTGTTAAAAGCGTAGTTATTTTGCGAGGTACTTTTTTCTTTGAAAACGTTTGGATTAATAAATAGAATCATTCATAATCAATTCACAAATAATAATAGATAAAACAGTTATAAATAACCACACATACATACATCACAAGTAGTTCACAACAATCGGTGATTTAGCCTTTACTAGAGTATAGACTTTTAGTTAGAACACCTATAGATATAGCTAGATAATATATATATATATACATACATACAACATCCCAGGCATTGACTTGTTCAAGAACTCTCTAAGCTGCCGCCCAGGTTAGCCTAGACTCTATACTCACCTAGTCCCTCTAAACTACTAAAGCGAGGTAAAGTACGTTCTAAGTCTTCAAAACTCAAGTAAGGTGGAACGTCATCAAAAGGTGGAACACCATCTAGTACTCCTCTGCAGGATCAGTCATTGCCATATGACGTCTCTCTGGTATCTCGTCAAGTAGCCACACAACAGGAGTCTCGTACACAGGATTTAGGCTAAAGTTCACGTACAAATGGGGTACAGACATTGTTTGGTCTCACAGTATATACATATAAACAAAGAACAAGATTCATCTTAGACTCAGAAGACTACCGAGAGCGGAATCCTTTTTAGGAACGATCGTCAGCGAACTACGGAAGGGTACTCATGCTTCCATTTGAAGGGGGAAGGGAGAGAGAAGGGGTAAGAACTGGGGAGTTCTTAGTAAGGTCGGGGTTATTAGTTAAGTTTATTAATTCTGTGTTATTTAGCAGGCAAATAGTAGAATACAGAAAACAGTAAATAGAAGATACAGATAAATAGGGAAGATAGAAAAAACAAATAGCATAACACAAACATAAGTGATAAGGAAAAAAAACAAGAGGATAGATAAGGGGGGTTTTCCTACTAGACCTCTAAGAAACCTGTTCTTAGCAACCTAGGTCACCGGAAGGGGCTCCCTACTAGACCTTCAAAGAACTTGTCCTTGACAACCTAGATCAGAGGGATGAAAATTGAATCACTCAATTTTCTCCATGCAACAAGTGAAGCAAATCACTCACCTCACTTAATCACAAAAAATGTGCATAAAGCACTAAATAAATTTTATTCATCAAAAGTTATTCCAAATTGTCTCACCAAAGGTGTTTAAATAGACCCCTAACAAACTAACTAAAAGATAAGATAACTAATTTAAATCAGATTTGATCTTATTGGATTAGATCAGATTTGATTTAAATTTTAACATTCTAAAGATATGATAACTAATTTAAATCAGATTTGATCTTAATTGATTAAATCAGATTTGATTTAAATTTAAAATTCCTAAAAATACTACTAAGCAAATTGGAAGTAAATCAAATCTTCCAACAAACTCTAACAGCAAAACAAATTAAAATAAATTATTAAGAAATTCGAAAATAATAATAATTTATGCCTCCCACAGAATTTGAAAAGCATTATTGGGCTTCTTGCTGTCCTGACTTAGCCCAATGGGCCTTATGAGTTGTCGACCTTTCAGCACTACTGTTTTTGAGATGGACTCTTGGTCTTCTTGATGTCCAAGACTGGCATGGTGTAATTCTTCTAGTATTCAAATCCTTGAATATGACAAGATTACCATTCTGCCCCTTAACTCCAAAATGACCAAAATGCCCTCCTGAGCACGTATCATTCTCTCCCTCTTCAAAAAGATTCGTCCTCGAATCTTGAATGAGATGATCTTCGTCCCTCCAAGGAATCCAAACCCAATCTCCGGGTTTAAATACCATTGTTTGATGGCTTTTCTCTATCCACTGAATTGTAGCTATGTCCCTCATGTGTGCAAGTTCAATCTTTCTAACCATGGTTTTACCATCTTGTCCAAAGTGTGAAAGTTGTCTTTCTTCTTTTTTATCCATATTAATGCCTCCATAATTGACCAATGAATCTACAACGCCTAGAAAATTTGATATAAAAACACTAGGAATTTCGTGGTTAGATGTATGAGAAACTAAGGACTCTGTGGATTTCAATGAGACTAATGCACTCTTGTCTAAGCTAGAACTTTCTAGATCTCTCTCACAAGTGTGTTTATTGAACTCAGTTTCTTTTTCACTCATTGACTCCTCTCGCTCACTATTCTCATCTTTTCTCTCAAACCCCTCGCTTTCAATCAAACATGGATTCTTTTCACTCAAACACTCAATCTCTTTCTCAATTTCTTTTCTCTCATATTCTTCAAATTGCTCACATCCCAAGGACCCAGTTGAGAAATTCTGCACTGCTAAATCTTCCAAGGACACATCACCCTCTACAGCATACTCAACAAATTCTTTCATCTCTGGCTTTGAAGAAGAATGAATGATAGGCATAGAAGAATTCCTCTTGTTATGGCGAGCTATCATTTATTGCACCTGCTCCCATTCAATGGCCAATTTGACTAAATTGTCCATGGTTGTGTAATGGTAACATTGGACTTCATCTATAAGTTCTTCATGTAATCCAAACAAAAATCGGTCCTTAAGAACCCCAGGACTCGTTTTAATATTAGCCATGTCCATCAAATATAGAAACTCCTTGTGGTACTCCATCACTGATTGTGAGCCTTGTTGTAACGTAAAATTTTTTCCAAAAAATGTATTGTGGTATGATGATGGTACAAACTACCTCCTCATGATTTTCTTCATCTTCTCCCAACTGCTAATTGGAAAAATTGGCTTGTACCAGTTGAACCTTCTTTTCCTCTGAAAGGATGCAATTTGCAAAAATCGATTCTACCTTCCTTTTCCATCTAAAATACGCTTCAGGATCGTTCCTCCCTTTGAATGCAGGGATTTGAAACTGAGAACTCTTTTTCGCATATGAGCTTCCTTCATCATCACTATTGTAATACTCAATCATTTTTTTATTTTTATATATATATTTTTTTCAGACACGGACTTAAAAATAGGATAAATGCAAAAACAAAATTAAAAAGGAATTTTTTTTTCATTTTTTACTCTAACGCGGATTTACAGAAATTAAAGAAAAAAAAAACAAAGAGACTAAACAAGACCCATGGAATGTGTAGATAAATAAAAATTTATCTACGACCTGTAACTGATACCAGATGATAAGGAAAAAAAAAACAAAACAAAAGGATAGATAAGGGGGATTTCCTACTAGACCTCTAAGAAACCTGTTCTTAGCAACCTAGGTCACCGGAAGGGGCTCCCTACTAGACCTTCAAAGAACTTGTCATTGACAACCTAGATCAGAGGGATGAAAATTGAATCACTCAATTTTCTCCATGCAACAAGCGAAGCAAATCACTCACCTCACTTAATCACAAAAAATGTGCATAAAGCACTAAATAAATTTTATTCATCAAAAGATATTCCAAATTGTCTCACCAAATGTGTTTAAATAGACCTCTAACAAACTAACTAAAAGATAAGATCACTAATTTAAATCAAATTTGATCTTATTGGATTAGATCATATTTGATTTAAATTTTAACATTCTAAAGATATGATAACTAATTTAAATCAGATTTGATCTTAATTGATTAGATCAGATTTGATTTAAATTTAAAATTCCTAAAAATACTACTAAGCAAATTGGAAGTAAATCAAATCTTCCAACAAACTCTAACAGCAAAACAAATTAAAATAAATTATTAAGAAATTCGAAAATAATAATAATTTATGCCTCCCACAGAAATTGAAAAGCATTATTAGGCTTCTTGCTGTCCTGACTTAGCCCAGTGGGCCTTATGAATTGTCGCCCTTTCAGCACTACTGTTTTTGAGACGGACTCTTGGTCTTCTTAATGTCCAAGACTAGCATGGTGCAATTCTTCTAGTATTCAAATCCTTGAATATGACAAGATTACCATTCTACCCCTTAACTCCAAAATGACGAAAATGCCCTCCTGAGCACGTATCAAGAAGAATACAAGAAAATAACACAAACACAGAGAATAGAATACAAACAAGGAAAGCATACATTCATACAACAATCATAACAGAGGAAATGCACAACCAAGTATGATGCATGTCTAGCCTTAGTTCAGGTAATGAGCTCATCTGTTGATTTCTACCCGCTCCCGACGTAACCCGAAGCAGTTGAAACAGGTATGGCTTTACAGTCAGCATAGGTACAGTTCTCACTAACCGATGTATGCGTCATATTTTCTGTAAGTAAAATCTGCCTTACAGATGGTGGCATTCCAGCAGTGTATAAAATCATATCCTCTGCAAGCAATCCATGCCTTACAGGTGCGACATTCTAGCAATGTATAAATTAATATCCTCTACAATTGATCCCAGGTTATCAGTTGTAGGTACTGATGAGCGGATATTTTATACGCTTTTTGGGGGTAATTTCATGTAGATTCTAGTATGTTTTAATTAGTTTTTAATAGAATTTTATTAGTTTTTAAGCAAAAATTATATTTCTGGACTTTACTATGAGTGTGTGTATTTTTCTGTGATTTCAGGTATTTTCTGGCTGAAATTGAGGAAGCTGAGCAGAAATTTGACTTAGGCTGAAAAAGGACTGCTGATGCTGTTGGATCCTGACCTCCCTGCACTTGAAATGGATTTTCTGGAGCTACAGGAGTCCAATTGACGCGCTCTCAACGGCGTTAGAAAGTAGACATCCAGGGCTTTCCAGCAATATATAATAGTCCATACTTTGCGCGAGAATAGACGACGTAACTTGGCGTTGAACGCCAAGTTCATGCTGCTGTCTGGAGTTAAACGCCAGAAAAACGTCATGATCCGGAGTTGAACGCCCAAAACACGTCATAACTTGGAGTTTAACTCCAAGAAAGGCCTCTACTCGTGGATAGCTTTAGCCTCAGCCCCAGCACACACCAAGTGGGCCCCAGAAGTGAATTTCTGCACCAATTATCTTAGTTTACTCATTTTCTGTAAACCTAGGCTATTAGTTTACTATTTAAACAACTTTTAGAGACTTATCTTGTACCTTATGACATTTTCAGATCTGAATTACATACTTTTTGACGGCATGAGTCTCTAAACTCCATTGTTGGGGGTGAGGAGCTCTGCGGCGTCTCGATGATTTAATACAATTCCTTTGTTTTCCATTCAAACACGCTTGTTCTTATCTAAGATGTTCATTCGCGCTTAATTATGGAGAAGGTGATGATCCGTGACACTCATCACCTTCCCCAATCCATGAACGTGTGCCTGACAACCACCTCCGTTCTACATCAGATTGAATGAGTATCTCTTAGATTCCTTAATCAGAAGCTTCGTGGTATAAGTCGGATTGATGGCGGCATTCATGAGAATCCGGAAGGTCTAAACCTTGTCTGTGGTATTCCGAGTAGGATTCTGGGATTGAATGACTGTGATGAGCTTCAAACTCCTGAAGGCTGGGCGTTAGTGACAGACGCAAAAGAATCAATGGATTCTATTCCAACCTGATTGAGAACCGACAGATGATTAGCCGTGCTGTGACAGAGCATAGGAACGTTTTCACTGAGAGGATGGGAGGTAGCCATTGACAACGATGACACCCTACATAGAGCTTGCCATGGAAGGAACCTTGCGTGTGGGAAGAGGATTTCAAGGAAAAGTAGAAATTAAAAGGACAAAGCATCTCCAAAACTCCAACATGTTTCTCATTACTGCACAACAAGTAACACTGTTATTCTCTTTTATTTTTATAATCAAATCTGGTAATTTCACTTTTAATCCTATTGGCCTCCTGACTAAGATTAATAAAATAAACATTGATTGCTTCAGCCAATAATCTCCGTGGGATCGACCCTTACTCACCTAGGGTATTACTTGGACGACCCAGTGCACTTGCTGGTTAGTTGTGCGAATCACAAATTCGTGCACCAAGTTTTTGGCGCCGTTGCCGGGGATTGTTGAGTTTGAACAATTGAAGGCTTATTTTATTTCTTAGATTAGGAATAATTTATTTTTGTTGTTATAGAGTCATTAAATTTTGATAGGATAGTTCTTTTCAAAAATTTCTTTTCAAAAATATTATTTTTCTTAATTAATTGTTAATTTTTCGTGAGTTTAGTGTCTTATTCTAAGTTTGGTGTTAATTGCATATTGTATATTTTCTTTAAATTTTTCGTGTTAGTGTTCTTGGTTCTTCCTTGATCTTCAAGTTGTTCTTGTTTATTTTTCTTGATTGATCTTTAATTTCTCTTGTTCTGTGTCTTTTCTTGTTTTTCTTATACTAATCCAAAGCAATAGTCTTCCAAAAAGAATATACCCATTCAGAACAATTGTTACTTTTTCTGCCCATTTGGGTAGAATATTGGTTTATATTCTTGATAAGGGAGCACCAATACTTTTGAAAATCTTTTTCAAAAATAATTTTTCTTTGATTTAATCTTGTACCAAACTTTAAGTTTGGTGTTTTCGTGTTAATCTTTTCATAAATTTCGAAAATTTATTTTGATTTTCTAAAAATTTTAAGTTTGGTGTTCTTTCTTTTGTTCTTGGTGTTCTTGTGAATCTTCAAGGTGTTCTTGAGTTATTCTTGTGTCTTGATCTTAAAATTTTTAAGTTTGGTGTTCCTTGGTGTTTTCCCTCCAAAAATTTTCGAAAATAAGGAGCATTAGATCTAAAAATTTTAAGTCTTGTGTCTTTTGTGTGTTTTTCTCTTTCATCATAAAATTCAAAATTCAAAAAAAAAAATTTATTTTCTAACTAATTTTGAACTACATTTTTCGAAAATTTTATATAAAAATTCAATTTTCAATTTCAAAATATTCCCACTTTCTTTTATTTATTTCGATTTTATTCTATTTTATAAAAATTGATTTTTATAAAATAAATAATATCAACCTATATACCATCTCTTTTATTCCAACATGGAAGTAAGTATGAATGGACAAGCCAAGAGAACTCTGGGGTCATATGCTAACCCCACTACTGCTTCATATGGGAGTAGTATCTGTATACCCTCCATTGGAGTTAGTAGCTTTGAGTTGAATCCTCAGCTCATTATCATGGTGCAGCAAAACTGTCAGTATTCTGGTCTTCCACATGAAGAACCTACAGAGTTTCTGGCACAATTTTTGCAAATTGCTGACACAGTACATGATAAGGAAGTGGATCAGGATGTCTACAGATTATTACTGTTTCCATTTGCTGTAAAAGATCAAGCTAAGAGGTGGTTAAATAACCAGCCTAAGAACAGCATAAAAACATGGAAGCAGCTGTCAGAAAAATTCCTGAATCACTATTTCCCTCCAAAACGGATGACACAGCTAAGGCTAAGCATCCAAGGCTTCAAGCAAGGAGATAATGAATCTCTTTATGATGCCTGGGAAAGATACAGAGAGATGCTAAGGAAATGCCCCTCTGAAATGTTTTCAGAATGGGTGCAATTAGACATCTTCTACTATGGGCTTACAGAAAAAGCTCAGATTTCTCTAGACCACTCAGCTGGTGGATCTATACATATGCGAAAAACAATTGAAGAGGCTCAAGAGCTTATTGATACAGTTGCCAGAAATCAACATCTGTACCTGAACAGTGAATCTTCCATGAAAGAAGAAGCAAAAGCAGTAACTGCTGAACTCAGTCCGGTGGATCAGGCTAATGAATTCAATCAGCAATTAGACTTTCTAACTCAGCAGCTAGCCGAATTCAAGGAAATATTACAGGAAACAAGAATGGCTAACAGGAACATGGAAGTACAATTAAAGCAGACAGAAAAACAACTGTCAAAACAAATAACAGAAGAATGCCAAGCAGTTCAATTAAGAAGTGGAAAAACATTAAATACCTCACTTCAAAGCAGCAGGAAACCAAGAAATGAGCAGGTGGATACTCAAAATCCCTCTGAGGACAATCAGAGCCCAGAGAGGAATAAAGCTGGCGCTGAACGCCCAGACTATACTCATTCCTGGCGTTCAACGCCAGAAACAAGCATGAATCCGGCGTTGAACGCCCAAAGGGAGCATGGTTCTGGCGTTCAAACGCCAGTAACAAACAAGGAAGTGGCGTCTAACGCCACTCCAGCTCCCACCACTGGCATTCAAATACCAGTGGGGAATCAGTCACATACAAGTGCTGATAACAATCCTTCTAAAAAGGCTTCCCAACCCACTTTTGTAGGTAACAAACCTGCAACAACTAAGGTCGAGGAATACAAAGCCAAAATGCCTTATCCTCAAAAACTCCGCCAAGCGGAACAGGATAAGCAATTTGCCCGCTTTGCAGACTATCTCAGGACTCTTGAAATAAAGATTCCGTTTGCAGAAGCACTTGAGCAAATACCCTCTTATGCTAAGTTCATGAAAGAGATCTTAAGTCATAAGAAGGATTGGAGGGAAACTGAAAAAGTTTACCTCACTGAAGAATGCAGTGCAGTCATTCTGAGAAGCTTACCTGAGAAGCTTAAAGATCCTGGGAGCTTTATGATACCATGCACATTAGAGGGCACTTGCACCAAGCAAGCTTTATGTGATCTTGGGGCAAGTATCAACCTAATACCTGCATCTACTATCAGAAAGCTTGGTTTAACTGAAGAAATCAAACCAACCAGGATATGTCTTCAACTTGCTGATGGCTCCATTAAATACCCATCAGGTGTGATTGAGGACATGATTGTCAAGGTTGGGCCATTTGCCTTTCCTACTGACTTTGTGGTGCTGGAGATGGAGGAGCACAAGAGTGCAACTCTCATTCTAGGAAGACCTTTCCTAGCAACTGGCCGAACCCTCATTGACGTCCAAAAAGGGGAAGTAACCTTGAGAGTCAATGAGGAGGAGTTCAAGTTGAATGTTGTCAAAGCCATGCAACATCCAGACACCCCAAATGACTGCATGAGTGTTGATATTATTGACTCTCTGGTAAGAGAGGTCAATATGGCTGAGAGTATCGAATTAGAGCTAGAGGACATCTTTAACGACGTTCAGCCTGATCTGGAGGAGTCAGAGAAAATAGTAGAACCTCTGAAAATCCCTCAGGAAGAGGAGAAACCTCCTAAACCCGAGCTCAAACCATTACCACCTTTCCTAAAATATGCATTCTTGGGAGAAAGTGATACCTTTCCTGTAATCATAAGCTCTACCTTAAAGCCACAGGAAGAGGAAGCACTAATTCAAGTGCTAAGGACACACAAGACAGCTCTTGGGTGGTCCATCAGTGATCTTAAAGGCATTAGCCCAGCTAGATGTATGCACAAGATCTTATTGGAAGGTGACGCCAAGCCAGTGGTTCAACCACAAAGGCGGCTGAACCCAGCTATGAAGGAAGTAGTGCAGAAAGAGGTCACTAAATTACTAGAGGCTGGGATCATTTATCCTATTTCTGACAGCCCCTGGGTGAGCCCTGTCCAAGTCGTCCCTAAGAAAGGTGGCATGACAGTGGTTCATAATGAAAAAAATGAACTGGTTCCTACAAGAACAGTTACTAGGTGGCGTATGTGTATTGATTACAGAAGGCTCAATACAGCCACCAGAAAGGATCATTTTCCTTTACCATTCATAGACCAGATGCTAGAAAGACTAGCAGGTCATGAATACTACTGCTTCCTGGATGGATATTCAGATTATAATCAAATTGCAGTAGATCCCCAGGACCAGGAGAAAACGGCGTTCACATGCCCATCTGGAGTATTTGCATACAGAAGGATGCCATTTGGCCTGTGCAATGCACCTGCAACCTTTCAGAGGTGCATGCTCTCAATTTTCTCTGATATGGTGGAAAAATTCCTGGAAGTCTTCATGGATGACTTTTCAGTATTTGGAGACTCATTCAGCTCCTGCCTTAACCATTTAGCACTTGTTCTGAAAAGATGCCAAGAGACTAACCTGGTTTTAAACTGGGAAAAATGTCACTTTATGGTGACTGAAGGAATTGTCCTTGGGCACAAAATTTCGAACAAGGGGATAGAGGTGGACCAAGCTAAGGTAGAAGTAATTGAAAAATTGCCACCACCTGCTAATGTTAAGGCAATCAGAAGCTTTCTGGGGCATGCAGGATTCTATAGGAGGTTTATAAAGGATTTTTCAAAAATCGCCAAACCTCTGAGCAACCTGCTAGCTGCTGACACGTCATTTATCTTTGATAAAGAGTGTCTGCAGGCATTTGAGACTTTGAAAGCTAAATTGGTTACAGCACCAATCATCTCTGCACCAGACTGGACTTTACCATTTGAGTTGATGTGTGATGCCAGTGACCATGCCATTGGTGCAGTGTTGGGACAAAGGCATGACAAGCTTCTGCACGTCATTTATTATGCTAGCCGTGTTCTAAATGACGCACAGAAGAACTACACAACCACAGAAAAAGAGCTACTTGCAGTGGTTTACGCCATTGACAAATTCAGATCCTATTTAGTAGGATCAAAAGTGATTGTGTACACTGATCATGCTGCTCTTAATATCTACTCACAAAGCAGGATTCAAAACCCAGACTCATCAGATGGGTGTTGCTTCTGTAAGAGTTTGATATAGAAATAAGAGACAGAAAAGGAATAGAGAATCAAGTGGCAGATCACCTGTCCCGAATAGAACCAGTGGAAGGGGCGTCCCTCCCTCTCACTGAGATCTCTGAAACCTTTCCGGATGAGCAACTGTTTGTCATCCAGGAAGTGCCATGGTTTGCAGACATTGCAAACTACAAGGCAGTGAAATTCATACCCAAAGAGTACAGTAGGATGTAATCAAAGAAATTAATCACAGATGCAAAGTACTATCTTTGGGATGAACCATATCTCTTCAAGAGATGTGCAGACGGAGTAATCCGTAGATGTGTGCCTAAAGAAGAAGCACAGAAGATCCTTTGGCATTGCCATGGATCACAGTATGGAGGACATTTTGGAAGTGAACGAACAGCCACAAGAGTCCTCCAAAGTGGCTTCTACTGGCCTACTCTCTATAAAGACTCCCGAGCGTTTGTGCTTAATTGTGACAGTTGCCAAAGATCCGGCAATCTACCTCACAGTTATGCCATGCCTCAACAAGGGATCTTGGAGATTGAGTTGTTTGATGTATGGGGCATTGACTTCATGGGACCTTTCCCACCATCATACTCAAACACTTATATTCTGGTGGCAGTGGATTATGTATCCAAATGGGTGGAGGCTATTGCAACACCCACTAATGACACTAAAACAGTGTTAAAATTCCTCCAGAAACATATCTTCAGCAGATTTGGTATCCCTAGAGTATTAATCAGTGATGGGGGCACTCATTTCTGCAATAAACAGCTTTACTCTGCTCTGGTACGTTATGGAGTCAGCCACATGGTAGCTACTCCATATCACCCACAAACTAATGGGCAAGCTGAAGTCTCAAATAGAGAACTTAAAAGAATCCTGGAACGCACTGTAATTAACCGTAGAAGGGATTGGGCAAGAAGCTTGGATGATGCTCTGTGGGCATACAGAACAGCATTCAAAACCCCCATAGGGACCTCTCCATACCAGCTTGTGTATGGAAAGGCGTGTCACTTGCCAGTGGAACTGGAACACAAGGCCTACTGGGCAACCAGGTTCCTGAACCTTGATGCCAAGTTAGCTGGAGAAAGACGATTGCTCCAGTTAAATGAGCTAGAGGAATTTAGACTCAATGCTTTCGAGAATGCAAAATTTACAAGGAGAAAGCAAAAGATGGCATGATAAGAAATTGTCATCCAGAGTCTTTGAGCCGGGACAGAAAGTTCTGCTATTTAATTCAAGGCTCAAATTATTCCCCGGAAAATTAAAATCCCGGTGGAGAGGTCCATATGTCATTACAAGTGTATCCCCATATGGATACATGGAGCTTCAGGATAATGACTCTAACAAAAAGTTCATTGTTAATGGACAAAGAGTTAAACATTATCTTGAAGGTAATTTCGAGCAAGAATGCTCAAGACTGAGACTTAATTGAAGATCAGTAATAGTCCAGCTAATGACATTAAAGAAGCGCTTGCTGGGAGGCAACCCAGCCAATCACAAAATTTAATTTTATTCGTATTAATTAGTTAATTGATTTTTACAGGTATATGTCAAGGTATCTTCAAGGTAAAATAGTAATTGGTTGGATTCACTGAGTTATAAGGGAAATTGGAAGCTCACTGGCGTGAAAAAGCCAGTAAGAAACATTTTGGGCGTTGAACGCCCAAAAGAAGCACCCACTGGGCGTTCAACGCCAGTAAGGGTAGCCTTCTGGGCGTTAAACGCCAGAAAGGAGCATCTTCTGGGCGTTAAACGCCAGAAAGAAGCACCTTCTGGGCGTTTAACGCCAGATTGACAGCATCCTGGGCGTTTAGAAAAACGCCCAGTAACAAAGGACTTCCTGGCATTCAACGCCAGAAAGATGCATCAACTGGGCGTTGAACGCCCAGGAGAAGCAACATTTGGGCGTTAAACGCCCAAAACATGCAGCAGTTGGGCGTTTAACTCCAGGATGGTGGGGAGAAGGTAAAATTCGTTTTTCTTCACAATTTTTCTAAATTTTTATGTTTCAATTCATGATTTCTTGCATAAACATATTTTAAATTATCATCCCTCAATCCAAATTAGTGTTCTAAAAATCCTAATTTCTAAAATCCCTTTTTCAAAAATATCAAATGTATCTTAATCCGAAAGACAAATTTTTTCAATCCAATCAAACTCTTTCAAAATTTGTTTCAAAACTCAATTACCTCTTTAAAATATCTTTTTCAAAATTTAAAATTAAAATCTATCTTTTTAAATATTATTCATATCTTTCTCTTTTTAAATTATATCTTTTTCTTATCATATCTATTTTTTAATCATATCTTCTATCTTATCCTTTTCTTATTTTCGAAATTTCCCACCCCCCTCCCCATATATTGTGCTCGGCGCCCCACTCCTCCTCACCTTGCCATACTTGCTCTCTTCCTATCCCTCTTCTTTACTTGCTCTCTTTTTAAATTTTGATTTCAGATCTTTTTCAACCAACTAACTAACTTTTTGTTTGTTTCTCATCTTTTTCAAAACCACCTAACTACTTCTCTCTCTTCTATTTTCGAAAATATCTCACTCTTTTTCAAAAATTCTTTTTAATTAACTAATTGTTTCAAATTTTAATTTCAATTACATTTATCTTTAATTTTCAAAAATTACTAACTCCTTTTCAAAATTATTTTCGAATTCTCCCTCCTCTTCTCTTCTTCTATTTAATTATTTAATTACTAACACTTCTCTTCACCTCTCTTCATCCAAAAATCCGAACCCTCTTCATTCTTCTACTCCCTTCCTTTTTCTACTAACATAAAGGAATCTCTATACTGTGACATAGAGGATTCCTCTTTCTTTTCTTGTTTTCTTCTCTTTCATATGAGCAGGAACAAGGATAAAGGCATTCTTGTTGAAATTGATCCAGAACCTGAAAGGACTCTGAAGAGAAAATTAAGAGAAGCTAAATTACAACAATCCAGAAGCAACCTTTCAGAAATTTTCGAACAAGAGAAGGAGATGGCAGCCGAAAATAATAATAATAATGCAAGGAGAATGCTTGGTGACTTCACAAAGCCAACGTCCAAGTTTGATGGAAGAAGCATCTCCATTCCTGCCATTGGAGCCAATAACTTTGAGCTGAAACCTCAGCTAGTTGCCTTGATGCAACAAAACTGCAAGTTTTATGGACTTCCATCTGAAGATCCCTATCAGTTTTTAACTGAGTTCTTGCAGATCTGTGAGACTGTAAAGACGAATGGAGTTGATCCTGAAGTCTACAGACTCATGCTTTTCCCTTTTGCTGTAAGAGACAGAGCTAGAATATGGTTGGATTCACAACCCAAGGATAGCATGGACTCATGGGATAAGCTGGTCACTGCCTTCTTGGATAAATTCTTTCCTCCTCAAAAGCTGAGCAAGTTGAGAGTGGATGTTCAAACCTTCAAACAAAAAGATGGTGAATCCCTCTATGAAGCTTGGGAAAGATACAAGCAGCTGACCAAAAGATGTCCATCTGACATGTTTTCAGAATGGACCATATTAGACATATTCTATTATGGTCTCTCTGAATTTTTGAAAATGTCATCATTCTGCAGGTGGATCTATTCACCTGAAGAAAACGCCTGAAGAGGCTCAAGAGCTCATTGACATGGTTGCAAATAACCAGTTCATGTACACTTCTGAGAGGAATTCTGTGAACAATGGGATACCTCAGAAGAAAGGAGTTCTTGAAATTGATACTCTGAATGCCATATTGGCTCAGAACAAAGTGTTGACTCAACAGGTCAACATGATCTCTCAAAATCTGAATGGATTGCAACATGCATCCAACAGTACTAGAGAGGCAGCTTCTGAAGAAGCTTATGATCCTGAGAACCCTGCCATGGCAGAGGTTAATTACATGGGTGAACCTTATGGAAACACCTATAACTCATCATGGAGAAATCATCCAAATTTCTCATGGAAGGATCAACAAAAGCCGCAACAAGGCTTTAACAATGGTGGACGTAATAGGCTGGGCAATAGCAAGCCATATCCATCATCTTCTCAGCAACAGACAGAGAATTCTGAATAAAACACCTCTAATTTAGCCAATGTAGTCTCTGATCTGTCAAAGGCCACTTTCAGTTTCATGAATGAAATAAGATCCTCCATTAGAAATCTGGAGGCACAAGTGGGCCAGCTGAGTAAGAAAGTCATTGAAACTCCTCCCAGTATTCTCCCAAGCAATACAGAAGAAAATCCAAAAGGAGAGTGCAAGGCCATTGACATAGTCAATATGGCCGAATGCACAAGGGAGGAGGAGGACGAAAATCCAAGTGAGGAAGACCTCCTGGGACGTCCCTCAAACAAGAAGGAGTTTCCTATTAAGGATCCAAAGGAATCTGAGGCTCATATAGAGACCATAGAGATTCCATTGAATCTCCTTCTGCCATTCATGAGCTCTGAAGACTATTCTTCCTCAGAAGAAGATGAAGATATAATTGGAGAGCAAGTTGCTCAATATTTAGGAGCTATCATGAAGCTGAATGCCAAGTTGTTTGGTAATGAGACTTGGGAAAGTGAACCTCCCTTGCTCAGTAATGAACTGGATTCTTGGATTCAGAAAACTCTACCTCAAAAGAAACAAGATCCTGGCAAGTTCTTAATACCTTGTTTCATAGGCACCATGATCTTTGAAAAAGCTCTGTGTGATCTGGGGTCAGGGGTAAATCTTATGCCACTCTCTGTAATGGAGAAGCTGGGGATCATTGAGGTACAACCTGCCTTGTTCTCATTGCAACTGGCAGACAAGTCATTGAGACAAGCTTATGGGTTAGTAGAGGACGTTCTAGTAAAGGTTGAAGGCCTTTACATCCCTATTGATTCCATAATCCTGGACACTAGGAAGGAAGATGATGAATGTATCATCCTTGGAAGACCTTTCCTAGCCACAGCAGAAGCTGTGATAGATGTCAACAGAGGAGAATTAGTCCTTCAATTGAATGGGGAATACCTTGTGTTTAAGGCACAGGGCCATCCCTCTGTGACAAAAGAGAGTAAGCATGAAGAGCTTCTCTCAGTTCAGAGTCAAGAAGAGCCCACAGAGTCCAACTCTAAGTTTGGTGTTGTGAGGCCACAACCAAACTCTAAGTTTGGTGTTCAAACTCCATATCCAAACTCTAAGTTTGGTGTTGGGACCACACTAAAATTGACCTGATCACCTTGTGGCTCCATGAGAGCCACTGTCAAGCTATTGACATTAAAGAAGCGCTTGTTGGGAGGCAACCCAATTTTATTTATCTAATTTTATTTTATTCTATTTTATTGTTATTTTGTGTTTTATTAGGTACATGATCATGATGAGTCACGAAAAAAATAAAAAAAATTAAAAACAGAGTCAAAAACAGAAGAAAAAAAATTTTCACCCTAGAGGTAGCGCAGACTGGCGTTCAACGCCAGTAAGGTGCATCTGGCCGGCGTTCAACGCCAGAACAGAGCACCATTCTGGCGCTGAACGCCAGAAACAAGCAACAACCTGGCGTTAAACGCCAGGAACGTGCACAGAGAAGACAAACTGGCGCTGAACGCCAGAAACAAGCATGAAACTGGCGTTCAACGCCAGAAACATGCATTACATGGGCGTTGAACGCCCAGAACATGCACCAATGGGCGTTTGAACGCCAGAATGATGCATGAAGGTATTTTACATGCCTATATGGTGAAGGAATGGTATTTGTTTACACCTCAGGATCTGTGGACCCCACAGGATCACCCCACAGGATCTGTGGACCCCACAGGATCCCCACCTACCATATTCCCACCTTACCTTTTAATCCTAATCACACTCTCCTAATCGAAAATCACTCTTCCCCATGTCACACTTCCCAACACCTTTCACCAATCACCTCAACTCCTCTTCCCAATTACCCCATTCACCACTCACATCCACCCACTCTTCCCCATAAACCCCACCTACCTTCAAAAATTCAAACCAATTTCCCTCCCATTCCCACCCAAATGGCCGAACATACCTCCCCCCCTTTCCCTATAAATACCCTTCCATTCTACTTCATTTTCACACAACACACACCCTCCTTCTTCACCTAAAGCCGAAACCACCTCTCTCCCTCTCTACCATATTTTCTTCTTCTTCTACTCTTCTTTTCTTTTGCTCGAGGACGAGCACAATTTTAAGTTTGGTGTGGTAAAAGCATAAGCTTTTTTGTTCTTCCATTACCAATGGCACCTAAGGCCGGAGTATCCTCTAGAAAAGGGAAAGGGAAAGCAAAAGCTTCCACCTCCGAGTCATGGGAGATGGAAAGATTTATCTCCAAGAGCCATCAAGACCACTTCTATGATGTTGTGGCAAAGAAGAAGGTGATCCCCGAGGTCCCTTTCAAGCTCAAAAAGAATGAATATCCGGAGATCCGACATGGGATCCAAAGAAGAGGGTGGGAAGTCATAACCAACCCCATGCAACAAGTCGGAATATTGATGGTTCAAGAATTCTATGCCAATGCATGGATCACTAGGAACCATGATCAAAGTATGAACCCGAATCCAAAGAACTATCTCACAATGGTTCAGGGGAAATACTTAGATTTTAGTCCAGAAAATGTGAGGTTGGCGTTTCACTTACCCATGATGCAAGGTGATGAACGCCGCTACACAAGAATGGTCAACTTTAATCAAAGGTTGGACCAAGTCCTAATGGACATATGTGTGGAAGGCGCCCAATGGAGAATAGACTCCAAAGGCAAACCGGTCCAACTAAGAAGACTGGACCTCAAGCCCGTAGCTAGAGGATGGTTGGAGTTCATCCAAAGATCCATCATCCCTACAAGCAACCGATCTGAAGTTACTGTGGATCGGGCCATCATGATCCATAGCATCATGATTGGAGAGGAAGTAGAAGTTCATGAGGTCATCTCCAATGAACTCTACAAAATAGCCGACAAGTCCTCACCCATGGCACGGCTAGCCTTTCCTCACCTCATTTGCCATCTATGTTACTCAGCTGGAGTTATCATAGAAGGAGATGTCTCTATTGAAGAAGACAAACCCATCACCAAGAAAAGGATGGAACAAGCAAGAGAAGCTTCTCACGGCCCTCAAGAAGTGCATGAGGAAGCTCATCATCAACAAATTCCTGAGATGCCCCAAGGGATGCACTTTCCCCCAAACAATTATTGGGAGCAACTCAACACCTCCTTAGAAGATTTAAGCCACAATGTGGAACAATTAAGGGTGGAACATCATGAGCACTCCATCATTCTCCAAGAAATAAGAGAAGATCAAAGAGCAATGAGGGAGGAGCAACAAAGGCAAGGAAGGGACATAGAAGAGCTAAAGAACATCATTGGTCCTTCAAGAAGAAGACGCCACTAAAGGTGGATTCATTCCTTGTTCTTTATTTCTTTCTGCTTTTCGGTTTTTATGTTGTGTTTATCTATGTTTTGTGTCTCTACTTCATGATCATTAGTATGTAGTAACTATGTCTTAAAGCTATGAATAAATTCCATTAATCCTTCACCTCTCTTAAAAGAAAAATGTTTTAATTCAAAAGAACAAGAAGTACATAAATTTCGAAAATAGCTATTGAATTTAGTTTAATTATATTGATGTGGTGACAATACTTTTTGTTTTCTGAATGAATGCTTGAACAGTGCATATGTCTTTTGATCTTGTTGTTTATGAATGTTAAAATTGTTGGCTCTTGAAAGAATGATGAACAAAGAGAAATGTTATTGAGGATCTGAAAAATCATGAAATTGATTCTTAAAGCAAGAAAAAGCAGTGAAAAAGAAAGCTTGCGAAAAAAAAAAGAAAAAAAAAAAGAAGGAGCAGTAGAAAAAGCCAATAGCCCTTAAAACCAAAAGTCAAGGGTAAAAAGGATCCAAGGCTTTGAGCATCAATGGATAGGAGGGCCTAAGGAAATTAAATCCAGGCCTAAGCGGCTAAATCAAGCTGTCCCTAACCATGTGCTTGTGTCATGAAGGTCCAAGTGAAAAGCATGAGACTGAGTGGTTAAAGTCGTGATCCAAAGCAAAAGAGTGTGCTTAAGAGCTCTGGACACCACTAACTGGGGACTCTAGCAAAGCTGAGTCACAATCTGAAAAGGTTCACCCAGTCATGTGTCTGTGGCATTTATGTATCCGGTGGTAATACTGGAAAACAAAGTGCTTAGGGCCACGGCCAAGACTCATAAGTAGCTGTGTTCAAGAATCAACATGCTTAACTAGGAAAGTGAATAACTATCCAAATTCTAAGTTCCTAGAGAAGCCAATCATTCATAACTTCAAGGAAAAAGTGAGATGACAAAACTGTTCAGAAGCAAAAAGCTACAAGTCCCGCTCATTTAATTATAATTAATATTCATTGATATTTCTGAATTTATAGTATTCTCTTCTTTTTATCTTATTTGATTTTCAGTTGCTTGGGGACAAGCAACAATTTAAGTTTGGTGTTGTGATGAGCGGATAATTTATACGCTTTTTGGCATTATTTTTAGGTAGTTTTTAGTAAGTTCAAGCTACTTTTAGGGATGTTTTCATTAGTTTTTATGTTAAATTCACATTTCTGGACTTTACTATGAGTTTGTGTGTTTTTCTGTGATTTCAGGTAATTTCTGGCTGAAATTGAGGGATTTGAGCAAAACTCTGAAAAAGGCTGACAAAGGACTGCTGATGCTGTTGAATCTGACCTCCCTGCACTCGAAATGGATTTTCTGGAGCTACAGAACTCCAATTGGCACGCTCTCAACGGCGTTGGAAAGAAGACATCCAGGGCTTTCCAGAAATATATAATAGTCCCTACTTTATTCGGAAATTGACGACGTAACTTGGCGTTGAACGCCAAGTTCATGCTGCTGTCTGGAGTTAAACGCCAGAAAACGTCATGATCCGGAGTTGAACGCCCAAAACACGTCATAACTCGGAGTTCAACTTCAAGAAGCCTCAGCTCGTGGAATGATCAAGCTCCGCCCAAACATACACAAGGGGCCCCGGAAGTGGATTTATGCATCAATTACTTACTCAGTAAACCCTAGTAGCTAGTCTAGTATATAGGACCTCTTACTATTGTATTAGACATCTTGGTCTCAGTTTTGTTTTATTCATCATCCTAAGAGGCTATTGATCACGTTTTAGGGGGCTGGCCATTCGGCCATGCCTGAACCTTTTACTTATGTATTTTCAACGGTGGAGTTTGCCACCTTAGATTAAGGGTGTGGAGCTCTGCTGTACCTCAAGTATTAATGCAGTTCTATTTCTTTTATTCAATTCTCTTTTATTCTTATTCCAAGATATTCATTCGCACCAAGAACATGATGAATGTGATGATAGATAACCCTCATTATCATTCTCACTTATGAACGCACGTGATTGACAACCACTTCCGTTCTACATGCAACAGAGCTTGAATGTGTATCTCTTAGATTCCCCAACAGAATCTTCGTGGTATAAGCTAGATAGATGGCGGCATTTATGAGGATCCGGAAAGTTTCACCTTGTCTGTGGTATTCCGAGTAGGATCCTGGGAATCCGGAAAGTCTCACCTTGTCTGTGGTATTTCGAGTAGGATTCCGGTAATGAATGACTGTGACGTGCTTCAAACTCGCAAGTGCTGGGCGTTAGTGACAGACGCAAAAGAATCAAGGGATTCTATTCCAGTAGGAGCGGGAACCAACCAGTGATTAGCCGTGCTGTGACAGAGTGCGTGAGCGTAGTTTTCACTGCGAGGATGGGATGTAACCATCAACCATGGGTGATGCCTCCAGACGATTAGCCATGCGAGTGACAGCCGCAGAGGACCATTTTCCCGAGAGGATTGAAAGTAGCCACCGCTGATGGTGAACCCCTATACACAGCTTGCCATGGAAAGGAGTAAGAAGGATTGAGTAGAAGCAGTGGGAAAGCAGGCGTCCTTGAGCCATACAGTATCTCCATTCACTTATCTGAAATTCCCACCAATGAATCTGCATAAGTGTTCTATCCCTTTTATTATTTCATTTATTTTCTTATTTCTATTTTCGAAATCATAAACAATTTTAATCCGCCTGACTGAGATTTGCAAGGTGACCATAGCTTGCTTCATACTAACAATCTCTGTGGGATCGACCCTTACTCACGTAAGGTATTACTTGGACGACCCAGTACACTTGCTGGTTAGTTGAACGGAGTTGTGAATTCAACCAGTGCCATAATAATGATTTCTCTCATAATAGTTTTTGTGTACATACCAAAGAGCCAATATTGTTGATCACAATTTCGTCCACCAAGTTTTTGGCGCCGTTGCCGGGGATTGTTTGAGTATGGACAACTGACGGTTCATCTTGTTGCTCAGATTAGGTAATTTTTATTTTATTAAAAAAAAAATTTCGAAAATCTTTTCAAAATCTTCCCCCTATCTTCGAAAATTATTCAAAAAATTTTTTAATATGCATTCTAGAGTTTCATAAGCATGTTGAAGCCGGCTGGCTGTAAAGCCATGTCTAAATTCTTTTGGACTGAG